>NC_087215.1:78299218-78332219 GCF_015104395.2 Macrobrachium nipponense
TCTTCGCCGTTCACCTGGCTTTGAAGAGTCTAGAACCTCTGGTGAGAGACAAGGTAGTACAAAGTAAACGTGGACAACACCACCGCACTTGCCTACATTCGAAACAGGGAGGGACTCACTCCTCGTTCCTTTACGAACTCACGAGGGACTATTACTTTGGACGTCTCACAGAACATCTCCCTGCTGACAAGGTTCGTACAGGGGAAGTAAGGAATGTGAGGGCGGACAGGCTCAGCAGGAGGACAGGTCCTTCATACAGATGGACTCTGCACGAGGAAGTATGTCGCGATCTCTGGTCTCTGTGGGGAACTCCTCACGTGGATCTATTCGCAACATACATTTCAAAAAGGCTCCCAGTGTTTTGCTCGGTCGTGGAAGACCCAAGAGCAATTATGTAGACGCCTTCCTGCTAAACGGTCTCGAGTGGACGTGTACGCTTTTCCCCATTCAAAATCCTGGGGTTAGTATTGAAAAAAGTTTGTGGCGTCAAAAGAGACGAGGAATGACTTTAATAGCCCCCTTTTGGCCGGCCCAGGAATGGTTCACGGAGGTGGTAGAGGATCGTAGACTTTCCAAGATCCCTACCAGGAAGGACGGATCTTCTCAAACAACCACACTTCAAGAGGTACCATCAAAACCTCCCCAAGCTCTCGCTTCTGACTGCCTTTCGACCTATCGAAAGACTTGTCAGAGCGAGAGGCTTTTCTCGCGAAGTGGCTAAGCGCGATCGCGAGAGCTCGCAGAACCTCCACTTCGAAAGTATACCAGTCGAAGTGGAGGTCTTTAGAAGGTGGTGTAGAGCCAAGAAGTTGTCCTCCTCCTCTACCTCTATAGCGGAAATTGCTGATTTCTTGCTATTCTTGAGAGTAAAATCGCATCTAGCTGTATCCACAATAAAGGGATACAGGAGTATGCTCTCGGCTGTGTTCAGGAACAGAGGTTTAGATCTGGCAAATAACAAAGATCTCCACGATCTCATAAGATCATTTGAGACGTCAAAGTCTAAGGAGCCAGTACCTCCGAAACTGGAACTTGGACGTAGTCCTCAAATACTGTCTTCGGATAAATTTGAACCTCCTCATCAGGCCTCATTTAGAGACGTAACTAGAAAATGCCTATTTTCTTTTATCGTTAGCAACGGCAAAAGAATTAGTGAGTTACAAGCTCTGCAGGATAAAGTAGGATTCAAGGGAGATCGGCGATTTGCTCGTTTAAGACTCTGTTTTTAGCGAAAAACGAGAATCCCACGAATCCCTGGCCTAGGTCATTCGAAATCAAAGGAATGTCTAGTCTCGTAGGCAGAGAAGCAGAGAGGTCTCTATGCCCATGTTAGAGCTCTGAAGTTCTATCTGCAGAGGAAGCGTCAGTTGGGAGGCTCTAGACAAGGTCTTTGGTGCGCGGTAAAAGACCCCACAAGACTGATGTCAAAGAACGCTCTAGCGTTCTTTGTAAGAAACGGTCATTACGGACGCTCACAAGGTCTGTCCGGACGAACAATTACAATTCTGAGGGTAAAAGCTCATGAAGTACGAGCGGTTGCGACGTCTCTCTCGTTTTATAAGAATATGTCGCTAAAAATTACATATTAGATACGACATATTGGAGATGCAACTCGGTATTTGCATCTCATTACTTGAAAGACGTGCTGTGTGACGTATGAGAAGTGCTTTTCTCTAGGTCCTATCGTATCGGCAGATACGATTCTGGGTACGGGAGCCGACACCAATCCTTAATATGTATATACTGTTCTTCTGTTGGATATGGTCGAGAATCTCGCGAACAATGGAGGATTCAGGCTCGCACGGCGGCCGTCTATGTTGTTCATAAGAGAATTCTCGTCTATCCAATTAGTTGAGTATAATTTTTTTTTGAAATTATGTATGAGTGCGTAGTGGTTTTTGAGTTACGGTTGTTGTGACGAGTTCGGGGATAACTCGTAACAATCCTTAGTTCTAACACATGGTTAGGATCAGGTGGTCGGGATTGGTTGTGTGCTCCTTCTTAAGGTGTATTGTCATATAAGTGGATCAGCACCCATTGACAAAGTCCTTTTAGGCTCTGCTGAGTAAGTGGGTAAGACCCCATCGGCAGACCCACAAGAACTCTTGGCCATAGATCACATATCTCGCTAAAGTTTCTTGAGGTGATGCAGACTACTGGGCAAACACCCACCAAGTCTACCACCTATCAGGTAGGAACCAAGGTTTTATTTATACCTACAACATATGTTGTTTACCTGTCTATTCCTATAGTAGCTGTCTCTTACCCCCTCCACCGAAGGGTGCCAATCAGCTATGTATATATCTGACAGGTAAGTTGATTGTATGAAAATGATATTGTTATGTTACAATAAAGTTTCATACATACTTACCTGGCAGATATATACAATTAAAGGCCCACCCAGCCTCCCCGCAGGAGACAGGTGGAAGAGAGAAAATATGATAGAAAACGGGGATGGTTCCTAGTCCTGCCACCCAGGGCAGCAGGTAGATCACCTGACCTACCTGTAGCGAGTGGCGCGAAATTTGAATTTCTGTCGGGGACGACGGAGTCTTAGCTATGTATATATCTGCCAGGTAAGTATGTATGAAACTTTATTGTAACATAACAATATCATTTTCATACAATCAACTTACCTGTCAGATATATACATAGCTAAGACTCCGTCGTCCCCGACAGAAATTCAAATTTCGCGCCACTCGCTACAGGTAGGTCAGGTGATCTACCGGCCTGCCCTGGGTGGCAGGACTAGGAACCATCCCCGTTTTCTATCATATTTTCTCTGTCGCCGGTGGTATCAACATTGTTGTTATTACCTCCTGACTTAGATTCTTTTTTTCAACATTTGATCAACGTTTTTCGGCTTTTGGTGACGTATTTGGATCGTGGTTTGGCATTCGCTACTGTGGACTGTTTTTGGGAATAACTCTTTGGATTTTTCTCAGTATGTCTGATTCTAATGTGAGTGTGAGAATGTGTGTGAATGTAGGCTGCAGGGTGAGGATACCGAAAGCTTCGGTTGATCCTCACACTGTATGCCGTAAATGTAGGGGGGTTCAGTGTTCTGCTATTAACACTTGTAAGGAATGCGAGGGTTTGAATGCAGAAGAATGGAAGACTTTGACTTCTATTTGAAGAAGTTAGAGAGGGATAGAGTTAGACGACTGAAAGGTGTGAATTCAAGGCCTATTGAGCCTTTCACGGATAATTCTAACCCTACTACTGTAGATTCTCCCTATAAATCTCATTCTCAGAGTGTCTTTTCGGATTCGGCATCGGAAATCGCCAATCTGAAAGCGACTATTCGAGACATGAAGTCCAGATGGCTGACTCGAAAGGTAAGGCTAGTGATAGTGAACATTTTAGTGAAGTGAGTCCTATCAGTGTTGTGAGGGGCGTTTGATCGTCCCTGCGGCGCTCCCAGGCCTAGACCTCTTCCAAGCTCACATGCCCAGAGGAGAAGGAAAGTCGAAAGCCTTAAGGAGGTCGTGGGGAATCCCCAACGTCAGACGTCCCTTCAGCTAGCTCTGCTTCATGGCAGCCAGCTCAAGGGCGCTATAGAAAAAGCGTCCTTCGCGAGTGTTTCTCGTCCTCTCCCTCTCCCTCACCTAAACGAGGGTGGAAGGAGTCGAACTTATCGAGACCGCTGAAGCGTCATATGAAGCAAGACATGATTCAAGCCCAGAGCGCTTCTCGGATGACGCCCCGTCTGCTATTAAGAAGGCGAAGTGGCGTCCAGCGTCACCTGACGCTTATGAGGAAGTACCCCATCATGCTTCTTCCCCGAGTGATGACGAGAGGCGTCATGCACTAGACGTAGGAGAAGCGTCAAGAAAGATAATTATGGCGGTTCAGGAACAACTGTCATCTCTTGTGGGAGTTTTAGCGCCCCGTCGGAAGGACGTGACGCTTCCAATTAAGAAGTCTCGTCCTCTCGCACCTGCTCGAAGAACGGGGGCTGACGAGAGTGTTGTAAGACAAGAGAATCGAAAGACGTCTTTTAGAAGTGAAGCGTCATTTCAAGCGGATCTTAGACGTGACGCTCCGTCCAAGATTGTGACGCCGAGTAGGAAGCCCTTAGAGAGCGAAGCGTCTTCCAGACGCGAAGCGTCATCAAGACGTCAACAAGAGACGTCATACATGACGCTCGGAGAGCGGGAAGCGTCATACAAGACGTCCTTCTAAAGCGCAAGAGAAGCCGCAGGTTGTGACGCCTTCCAGTCGATCAAAACGGGAAAAAGGAAAAGACTTTCATTCCCTTAGCCCCTCTCCGATCAGGAGTTTGTCTCCTCCAGAAGAGGAAAGTTCTGAAAGGAGAACAGAAACTCAGAATTATCACGAGTTGGAGCAAAACTCGGATGATGACGATCTTGGAAGAGAGGGCTTGTCCAACTATAAGGTGTTGACTACCCTGCTTCTGGAGGAATACGGAGACGAGTTGACTCCGGCTGCTCCTCCTTCTCCGCGCTCGCTCTTTTCGAGTGCGAAGGCGAAGAAGCCTTCGTCTTTTCTGAAGATGAAGCCCACCATCTCGATGAAGCGGGCTTTACACGCCTTAGACTCCTGGATGAAGTCGAAGAAAGACTTAGTCAGGACAGTATTTTGCATGCCTCCAGCAAGGTTAGCTGGGAAAAGAGGCATATGGTACAAGACGGGGGAGGATATGGGTATCGCTCTCCCTTCTACTACAGAGGCAGACTTTTCGACGTTAGTTGACGCTTCAAGGCGTCCAAGTCTTAATTCTGCTCGTATTACATGGAGTATTTCAGAACTGGATCATCTCCTCAAGGGACTTTTCCATGTATTGGAAGTCTTCAACTTCTAGATTGGTCCCTTGGGGTGATGTCCAAGAGAGCTCACGATCACAGGGAATCGAACCTGAAGCCCTGTTATGCATTTTGTCTTGCATCGACAAAGCAGTACAGGATGGATCTTGGAAGTCTCTTCATTATTTGGAGCAGGTCTTTTGAAGAAAAGGACGGTGTATGGCGCCTTCTTAACAAAGGCAGTCTCGCATGCTCAGAGGGCAGCTCTACTGTATGCACCTCTGTCTGACTATTTGTTCCCTTCTAAGTTAGTGAAGGACGTGGCTCACTCTTTAACTGAGAAGGCGACGCAGGATCTTCTGACGCAGTCAGCTAGGAAGAAGAAACCTGCTTTAGTTTCTGACAAGAAAGAACCTAGCACTTCTATGCAGCCCTTTCGAGGTGGTCCGATCTCCAGACCTCCCGCAAGAAGGAAGGCTCCAGAGAGGAGAGGTAGGTCCGCCTTTCTCGTCCCTTTAAAAAGGGAAAAATGAAACATTTCTACTCCAAGCACCAGTAGGTGCCAGGCTCCTGGGATTCGTGGAGGCCTGGACACTGATAGACGCAGACGCGTCTTCACTGAATATCATAAGGAAGGGATATCGTATCCCTTTCCTGAATACTCCGCCCCTAACGTCAATACCAAGGGAACTATCAGCCAAGTACAAGGACCCTGTGCTGAGGGATACTCTTCGATCGATGGTGGAACAAATGTGGGACAAGAGTGCAATAGAACTGGTACTGGATCAAAACTCCCCGGGGTTTTACAATCGCCTTTTTCTAGTGGCGAAAGCCTCGGGAGGCTGGAGACCAGTACTAGACGTCAGCGCTCTGAACAAATTTGTTCAGAAGGAGAAGTTCTCCATGGAGACTTCTGCTTCAGTCCTAGCGTCATTACGACAAGGAGATTGGATGGTGTCTCTAGATCTCCAAGACGCCTACTTTCACGTCCCGATCCACCCTTCGTCGAAGAAGTACCTCCGTTTCATGACGGGGGGGAAGGATCTTCAGTTCAGAGCCTTGTGTTTCGGCCTGTCCCACAGCTCCTCAGGTCTTCACAAGCCTGATGAGGAATGTGGCGAGATTTCTTCATCTCAAAGGATGTGAATGTCTCTATGTACCTAGACGACTGGCTCATCAGGGCCAGATCGGAGAGACAGTGCTTGGAGGACCTAAAGTTAACTCTGGATTTGACCAAGGCGTTGGATTGATTGCTTGTGAACCTCGAGAAGTCTCAACTGACCCCCAGACAAGACCTAGCTATCTGGGGATTCGGATGGATTCTCGGGGTTTTCGAGTTTTTCCTTCGCAAGAGAGAACCGCAAAAGGTTTGAGGATAATCTCTCTCTTCTTAGAGAAACAAACAAACGTCAGCGAGGGAATGGTGAGCCTTCTGGGGACGCTTTCCTCGCTGGAACAGTTCTTCCCACTAGGAAGACTTCATATCCGTCCACTTCAATTCTTCCTCAAGAAGTCTTGGAGCTGGAAAACCGGACAACTGTCGGACGTTTTTCCATTCCAGTGGAGATAAAGGCACACCTACAGTGGTGGTTGCTACCTCTGGAAGAGAACAAAGGGACTCTCTAAGAACACAGAACCCAGACCTAGTGTTGTTCTCCGACGCGTCGGAGACGGGTTGGGGAGCGACATTAGGCTCAGAGGAACCGTGTCAGGCACCTGGGAACCAGCACAGGTGTCCTGGCACATAAACTGCAAAGAGCTCTTCGCCGTACACCTGGCCTTGAAGAGCCTAGAACCTCTGGTGAGAGACAAGGTAGTGCAAGTAAAACGTGGACAACACCACCGCACTTGCCTACATTCGGAAACAGGGAGGAACACACTCCTCGTTCCTTTACGAACTCACGAGGGATCTATTACTTTGGACGTCTCACAGGAACATCTCCTGCTGACAAGGTTCGTACAGGGAGTAAGGAATGTGAGGGCGGACAGGCTCAGCAGGAGGAACCAGTCCTTCATACAGAATGGACTCTGCACGAGGAAGTGTGTCTCGATCTCTGGTCTCTGTGGGGAACTCCTCATGTGGATCTCTTCGCAACATACATTTCAAAAAGGCTCCCAGTGTTTTGCTCGGTCGTGGAAGATCCAAGAGCGATTATGGTAGACGCCTTCCTGCTAAACTGGTCTCGAGTGGACGTTTACGCTTTTCCCCATTCAAAATCCTGGGGTTAGTAATGAAAAAGTTTGTGGCGTCAAAAGAGACGAGGATGACATTAATAGCCCCCTTTTGGCCGGCCCAGGAATGGTTCACGGAGGTGGTAGAGTGGATCGTAGACTTTCCAAGATCCCTACCAGGAAGGACGGATCTTCTCAAACAACCACACTTCAAGAGGTACCATCAAAACCTCCCGCTCTCGCTCTGACTGCCTTTCGACTATCGAAAGACTTGTCAGAGCGAGAGGCTTTTCTCGCGAATGTGGCAAGCGCGATCGCGAGAGCTCGCAGAACCTCCACTACGAAAGTATACCAGTCGAACGTGGGAGGTCTTTAGAAGGTGGTGTAGAGCCAAGAAGTTGTCCTCCTCCTCACCTCTATAGCGGAAATTGCTGATTTCTTGCTATTCCTGAGAGTAAAATCTCATCTAGCCGTATCCACAATAAAGGGATACAGAAGTTTATGCTCTCGGCTGTATTCAGGAACAGAGGTTAGATTCTGGCAAATAACAAAGATCTCCACGATCTCATAAGATCTTTGAGACTTCAAAGTCTAAGGAACCAGTACCTCCGAACTGGAAACCTTGGACGTAGTCCTCAAATATCTGTCTTCGGATAGATTCGAGCCTCCGCATCTGGCATCATTTAGGGACATAACTAGAAAATGCCTATTCCTTTTATCATTAGCGACAGCAAAAAGGATTAGTGAGTTACAAGCTCTGCAGGATAAAGTAGGATTCAAGGGAGACTCGGCTATTTGCTCGTTTAAGACCTTGTTTTTAGCGAAAACGAGAATCCCACGAATCCCTGGCCTAGGTCATTCGAAGTCAAAGGAATGTCGAGTCTCGTAGGCAGAGAAGAGAGAGGTCTCTATGCCTAGAGCTCTGAAGTTCTATCTTCAGAGGAAGCGTCAGTTGGGAGGCTCTAGACAAGGTCTTTGGTGCGCGGTAAAAGACCCCACAAGACTAATGTCCAAGAATGCTCTAGCGTTCTTTGTAAGAAACGTCATTACGGACGCTCATAAGGTCTGTCCTGACGAACAATTGCAACTACTGAGAGTAAAAGCTCATGAAGTAAGAGCGGTTGCGACGTCTCTCGCGTTTTATAAGAATATGTCGCTTAAAAACATTATAGATACGACATATTGGAGATGCAACTCAGTATTTGCATCTCATTACTTGAAAGACGTGCGTGTGACGTATGAGAAGTGCTTTTCTCTAGGTCCTATCGTATCGGCAGATACGGTTCTGGGTACGGAGCTGACACCAATCCTTAAATGTATATACTTTTCTTCTTTTTGGATATGATCGAATCTCTTCGAACAATGGAGGATTCAGGCTCGCACGGCGGCCGTCTATGTTGTTCATAAGAGAATCTCGTCATATCCAATTAGTTGAGTATAATTTTTTTTTTTTTTTTTTTTTTTTTTTTTTTTTTTTTTGAAAAATTATGTATGTGTGCGTAGTTGGTTTTTGAGTTACGGTTGTTGTGACGAGTTCGGGGATAACTCGTAACAATCTTAGTTCTAACACTGGTTAGGATCAGGTGGTCGGGAGGGTGGTGTGCTCCTTCATAAGGTGTATTGTCATATAAGTGGATCAGCACCCATTGACAAAGTCCTTTTAGGCTCTGCTGAGTAAGTGGGTAAGACCCCATCGGCAGACCCACAAGAATCTTGGCCATAGACACATATCTCGCTAAAGTTTCTTGAGGTGATGCAGACTACTGGGCAAACACCCACCAAGTCTACCACCTATCAGGTAGGAACCAAGGTATTTATACCTACAACATATGTTGTTACATGTCTATTCCATATAGTAGCTGTCTCTTACCCTCCACCGAAGGGTGCCAATCAGCTATGTATATATCTGACAGGTAAGTTGATTGTATGAAAATGATATTGTTATGATACAATAAAGTTTCATACATACTTACCTGGCAGATATATACAATTAAAGGCCCACCCAGCCTCCCCGCAGGAGACAGGTGGAAGAGAGAAAATATGATAGAAAACGGGGATGGTTCCTAGTCCTGCCACCCAGGGCAGGGCCGGTAGATCACCTGACCTACCTGTAGCGAGTGGCGCGAAATTTGAATTTCTGTCGGGACGACGGAGTCTTAGCTATGTAATATATGCCAGGTAAGTATGTATGAAAACTTTATTGTAACATAACAATATCATTGTTGCTACCTCCTGACTTGATTTTCGTTTTTCATCGCCATCGATGTTCTGGGCTGTCTTTTGCAGGGAAGTACTGGGTCTTTGGTTCGGCATATGCTTTTATTAACTTTTTAATGAATTTGGCTTCAAAAATTTCAAAGAATATATGACGTGTAACTACCGAAATTTTCGGTAGACATAGTTTGCAAGAAAGGGAAATATTAATATTTATTCATTAATACGTGTAATAAGTGTTAGAATTGATGAGGAAACTAAACTGACTTCCTACTTTAGGAGTCAGTAAAGCATGTAAACTAGATACGTTTCTTTTAAAAGTTTTTTGGATACTCGTACTAACGAGCAATTAGAGTATTAACAGTACTAGTAGTGTTGCATCCTCATCACCTTCTTACTTCGCAGAAACTTCAAATTCATAATTGCAATTTGAAGACAAGGATTGTGGCTCAAAATGCGAGCTATTAAAAGGTAAGAAGTGATTACTAGTGTTCCCCATTGCAGTGGAGGGTGCGTCTGATCGGCTCTGTCTCGCTCCCAGGTCTAGACCTCTTCCAAGCTCACAGGCCCAGAGGAGAAGGAATGTCGAAAGCCGTAAGGAGGTTTCAGAGAATCCCCACCGGTCAGACGTCCCCTCGGCAGGTTCTGTAGAGCGTCCCAGACTGCCAAGGATAGCCATTGAAAAGGCATCCTTTAAAAAAGTGCGTCTCTTCATCTTACATCTGAAGAATGTATATGTTTGGAGTTTGGATGATCTAGCGTGTTCTCAGAAAACTAAGAGAACACTGAGCAAGAGCCAGCCAGGAAGCCGCGTTCCAGCAAGCTAGCGTGAGCCACGTTCCAACAGCCAGCAGCGAGCCGCGTTCCAGCAAACAGACTAGCGCGAGCCGCGTTCCTACAACCAAACGCGAGCCGCGTTCCAGCAACTGAGCGCGAGCCGCGTTCTAGAAAAATTTTTCTTGGCGCAAGGCGCCTTCAAAGAGACGAAGCGCCAGCCTGGCGCAAATTGCGCCAGAAAAACAGACGGCTAGAGCAAGGAGCCTTATAGTAGAGTGGCAATCAGAACGATCCTTCCATTGAACGTTTCCGGGCAAGAGGCTCTTTCTAAAAGGGTCAGTAGGCGCTCGGAACTATCAGGGCGCACGGGACCTTCCACGCAAGCGGAACGTTCCAGGAGCGAGTCTCCTTTCTAGCGTGCGGAACATTCCAGGCGCTAGGCGCAAGGAGCCAGGAGCCTGAATATTCCAAATCTTCTTATGAGAGAGAGGTCAGTCGCGAGACTCCTCTTTTGAGTTTTTAACTTGAGCAACTTTCCCCTGGCAAAGGTGCAAGATGTCGCACAGGCGGCCGTCGCTTTTGTCAGAAGGATTCTGATACTACTAAGAGAAGCCATTTTTTCATTATTCAGAAGACTCCTGTGTTTGGCAGTTCCTCTCAATGCGGACTCTCTCCTTCATTCATGCTCTTCCCTCGTTATGAAGAGGCAAGAGCTTTGGGAGTTTTCTTATAAGAATCTCATCGACGTTTGGGTATGATGACGGATAGGAAATATTTACTTCCTTCCGTAAACCCTACAGATGAACAGGAATTCTGTCTCTTCCGCGATTTATGAGGAAATCACGAAGATTTAAAGAGTTCCTGGATTAACTTCCTTCCTTAAGGAGATATATATACTCTTTCTATCGTTCTATTAACGAAAAGAACGAAGATAGTAAAAAAATGTTCCTTTCTCTATCTGCCTCGGCAGGGAAAGAAGGTAGTAGAGTATCTGCTGTATGAGAATACGATATGGCAAATCATAAGCACATACCGTAGTTACTTCTTTGCTGAGCAACTCAATTACCAGTATCCTTCCAGGAATTTCCTAGGAAGGACTACGCTTAAAGGGATTGTTAAGACAACACTTACTTAGCTTCTAGATTTATCGAAGTCTTGTTTCGCTTAAATATGCATTAATAAGAACTTCCTGAAGTTCGATAATAATTTTATAAGATTCCTTTATTGAATGGAGTAGCTGGCAACTCTGGAAGAGTAAGGCCAGACGGCTAACGGAGACTGCTATCGCTAGACCAACGCAGACAGTTACGCAGTACAGTACCATGTAGGTGTCGGGCATGACTGGTTGGTTACATGTCTCTCCTGCGGGATGGAATGACTAACCGTGTCTCTCCCCTACAATCGCGGTTTTAGCCTCGGATTGAGGGGATAGTTAAGCACACATAAATAAAATATTGTCTGCCTTTTGCTAAGAAGCTTTCAATAAGAAAGATAATACAACATTTCAATGCTGTTTACCGTAGGTAACATTATTAAAGGATTCTAACGCAGCGGAACTCTATATAATATAATGCTCTCTTGCTTAATAAAGCATGGCTTATTAGAGTACATGCTTAGTGAGAAGATGAATGTAGTAGAGAATTCACTTTAAGACTACGGTATGGTCAAGTCTTATGCACATACCGAAGTTAACTACAGAATTCCTAGTATCCTTACAAAGGTTTCCTAGATTAATGCTGTTTACCACAAGTGACAGTATTATAAAGGATTCTAATACGGCAGAGCACGATATAATATCTTCTCATCCTTTCGAGAAACGCACACAACCTTTTTAGAATCGGATATTGCTCAAGAGAAGATGGGTGAGTCGGATGGGAAACATTCTCTTAGTGGCAGAAGTTGTTTCCCTGAATGGACTATACTATGTATATAAAAGTTTTTTCCTACTAAGAACGGAATTAACATGTGAAGGATGTCGGGTACCATAAAGGCACAGATGTTCTGGCACATAACCTAAAAAGAACTAGAAGGAAGCGCCAGCCTGGCGCAAAGCGTCAGAAGCGCCAGCTTGGCGCAATGCGCCAGAAGCACCATCCAAGATATTTTTTCGTTTTAGCGAGTTATTAACCTAAGAGTCCAGTAGCCTCTCGGACAGCAGGCTCGGTAACGGCAAGATTCATTGCTGATTTCGTTACCCATTTAATCGGAAAGGGGTCGCTTACGAGGAATGATGAAATTATTTATTTTAATCACTTAGGCCAATTCCAAGACTCTCTCATATCGCAAAGAGCATCGAGAATCTCTTTTTTCGCCCCTGTTCGCGTTAACAAAAGAGAACCTATTTGGGAACAGACAGGGAATGTAACAATCCTTAAGAGGTTCGATGCAAGATTTTGAATGTCCGTGAGAACCTTCTCGATCGAAGATAATAACTGTTAACGTATGTCTAACATTTATTGAAAAGAGTTGTGAGAACCTGCGGAAAGTCTTCTTCATAGATCTCTTCGCAAGGTAGAAGACGAACAGGCTTCCTATAGACTGCTTCCTTTTCCTCGAACCAAGAGAGGTAGCAATATACGACATCTTTAATTTAAAGAAGGGGAAGAAACTTTAGTCTTTTTTCCTCTAGTTATAAATTCTTAACAGATATTAAGGTAAATGGGCGTCAAAGGAAGAGAGGATGAATGCCTCATTTTGGCCTTAGAGAGGTTGGATTCACAGAAGTCATGTTCTCACAGCATGTTTCGTAAGGCTTTTCCAAGAGTATCTGGATATTCTATCAGAATCTATTATAAATAGACCTGAAAAACCTCTCCACTCTGAGTCTGTCCGCGTGCAGACTGACCAGAAGTGGACACGAATGAGAGGATTTTTCAAGGTAAATGACAATAGTCATGGCTAAGACATAGAATTGCTGCAGATCGTGCTAGATGGAATGAGGAAACTGTCCTCTTCCGATACCTCTGTGAACCACATAGCGAGGTTTTTTCTTCACTTTCAGAGGGAAGAATCACCTATGTATATATCTGCTATCAAAGAACGCAGTAAAAGGCTATACTCTGTCTCTACAAGGGGAATTAGAGATAACAGAGGATTAAGATCTTCGGGATCTTATACGATACCGCAGTACGACAAGAGTAGGATATCATGTACTTCGAATGGGATCTTTTGTGGCCACAGATTCCGTGTTCCGACAAAATGGAACTGCTCCTCATCAAACTTCTTTGAGAAAGTTTATGAAGGAATTCTTTGTTTCTCTTAGCCCTAAACAACCAAGAAGACAAGTGAATTTTTTGTGCATTGGAATCTCGCATCAGATTCAATGGAGACACAGCAATGGGTTCTTGCCAGCATAGTATGTCTGGCAAAAGAACTAAAACCCTCTATTCCTGACGCAATGCTTTCAGATAGAAGTTTCGTTGCCCAGGCAGGGTACTTACATTTTCATCTACAGAAGAAGAGATGGTTTAAACGTTTGCCTACAGAGTCTTCGGGTGCGATGAGGGCTCGAAATGCTTCCCAGAAGGTATTCAGAAGGATACAATTAGAGCTAGAAATCAGGGTTCCGCCCAATTTCAGCTCGGAGTCTCCTTCGACTTCCAGACTCCTTCCCTTCCTTCGGGCAAGGATAGGGAAGATTCTGCAACGAGGAACCTCATCAACATGTAAGAAGAGATCTCGTTAGCAAAGGAAGTATTCACGAAGGATCCTCCTCGGAGGAAGACTCTTCTCTCTCGTATTGTTAGATATCCTGTCGTCTACTGGATGTAGCTGACTACAATCACCTCCCCTTTCCAGGGCCAAAAGCTCAAAGGGGAAGTAATTTCTTCCACCCTTCTCCAGTCTCCTGATAAACTATGTGGTTGTTCAGGACTCTCGGACAATGTAGCGCCAGCCAGGCGCCAAATGCCAATACAGGCGAAAAACGCCAGAGGCAGACAGTTCCAAGGAACTCTGTCATGGTCGGATACTGAGAAGGAGCGGGCCTCCAACCTGGCAGCGAACAAATCGGACAGATATAAGAGTGTCCGATGTGGACATCGCCAGACAGCCTAGAGACTCTTCCAAGCTCGAAGCTCCAGCAAGTGTGGAGGAGCCAAGCAGGCGCGAGGCGCCAGCCAAGGGCCCCCCCCCTCTAGAAGCCAGCAGGTGCCATCCAGGTGCCAGGCTCCTTCAAGGCTAGGCTCCAGTCAGGATTGAGGATCCATCCAGGCGCAAGGCTCCTTCCAGTAAAGAGAAACCTAAAGCTCTGTCATGTAAGAGGGTCTAGTCCCCATTGATATGATACAGGTAAGGCTCTGCCATGTAAGTGGGTCAGCCCCCATTGGCACGATCCGAGAAGGCTCTGTCGTGTAAGCGGGCTAGCCCTCATTGACATGATCCAGAAGGGTTTGTCAGTCATAGGTCCCTACCTCGCTGAAACTCTTGAGGCATGCAGACTCATAGACAGTAATCATGAAGTCTTCTGCCAGGCTCCAGGCGCCTTCCAGGCGCAAGGCGCCAGCCAGACGCAAGGCTCCAGCCAGGCGCGAGGCGCTAGCCAGGAGGGAGGAGCCAATCAGGCGCCAGCCAGGCGCGAGGCTCCAGCCAGGCTCTAGGCGCCATTCAGGCGCAAGGCTCCAGCCAGGCGCGAGGCGCTAGGCGCCTGCCAGGCACGAAGCGCTAGCCAGGCTCCAGGCTTCACCCAGAAGAGATCTATATCAAAGAACGCCCTGGCCCTTCTTGAGACAATGTGATCTCCTAAGCACTTGATAAGTGCATTGATGATTCCTTCAAACAGCTGAGAATTAAAAGCGCATGAAGTGCGAGCTTTTCCGAATTCTTGTTCTTTCCTTAACAATGTCATAAGGACATATTAGCTGTCACATACGGGAGATGCAACTCTGTGTTGACTTCCCATTTTCCGAAGGATGTCAAGATAACCTACGAGAGATCCTTCTCTCTTGGTTGATACGTGTCTGCGGATACATTGCTGGGATAGGGAGCCGATACTGATCCTTAACTAGTGAGTTAAATTTTATTTAACGTGTTTTTTCTTTGGGTTGTTTGAAAGGAGTTTGGGGATAACTCTTTTCAACTTAAGCGCTAACCCTCGTGTTAGAATCAGGTGATCGGGATCGGTGTTGTGCTCCTTAATTAATGCCACTAGGCATAGGCATATTGTCATGTAAGAGGCTCTGTCGAGTAAATGGATAAGACCCCATCGACAGACCCACAAGAACTCTTAGCCATAGGTCACATTCTCGCTGAGGCTCTTGAGGCGAAGCAGATTCCTAGGCATTAGCCATGGAATCTTCCGAACCTGAAAACAAGTAGGTAACCAAGGTTTTTTTATTTATTTATACTACAACGTATGTTGTTTACCTGTCTATTCAGTAAATAGTTGTCTCTTACCCACCACCAAGGGTGTCAATCAGCTAAGTATATATCTGCCGGGGAAGTTGCATGTACAAAAATGATATTGTTAGAATACAATAAAGTTTTGTACATACTTACACGGCAGATATATACGATGAATGGGCCGGCCCACCCAGCCTCCCCTCAGGAGACAGGTGGAGAAAATCTGGTTCTAGAACGGGAATGGTTCCTATTCCTGCCACCCAGCGGCAGGGGGGTAGATCACCTGACCTACCTGCAGCGTGTGCCGCGAAATTCGAATTTCTGTCGGACATCGGAGACATAAGCTAAGTATATATCTGCCGGGTAAGTATGTACAAAACTTTATTGTATTCTAACAATATCATTTTCAATATTTACCTTTTTGCCCTTAGGTGGGGTTCTTTCCAAAATTCTTTTCTTTTTGCCAGTTCGATTATTATCATTATTTAACTCCTCTTCCGTTGGAAGTTCTTTTCCATGGATAACAGAATCATCCATGTTAGTGATGGTATTGGTTGTTGTAATATCACTTTTATTTTGGGTTTCAGTATTATTCGTATGAAATTTAGTTTCTATGTTTATGTTATCTTGTTTGTTATTGTGCTGCTTGATGTCTTGATTTTTAGTCACATTTGAAAAGGTGGGGGTTTTGGATGGATTATTAACTCCTCTTACTTTTAGCTCAAGTCTGGCTTCCATGACTGACATTCCTGTCCTATTTATTAACAACTGAAGTTCTGTGTTATATTGGTAAAATGAGCACTCCTTAGATTTCGTGTGATGGGCTAGTCCACAATTAATACATTTTGGTTGATTACAGTTCCAATTAGTGGTATGGTCATCTGATGCACAGACTGCACATATAGCCTTATTACGGCATCTTTTGTATGTTTCCATACCTTGAGCACTGTGTACATTGTAGTGGTTTTGGAACAAAAGGATGAACTTCTCTATTTTGTCCAAGAATTTTTATTTTAAATGGTAGTCTTTGCCTGTAGATTTTATTTTGGCAATGTTGATATTTTTATTTTTATCTTTCCTACTTGAAATCGAGTATATTTCTAAATCGTGGATATTGTTATATCTCAGTTTTAAGGAGTCTAGCAGTAGTTGTTTTGAAGGAAGCTCCTGCTCTCTATTGGGTAGGATGACTGTACCCTGTACATAATTCAATGTTTCGTGGCTTGTAATTGTTACTTTTATATTATTTATTTCTGTTATACTTAAAAAAGCAGTGGACTGCTTTTTATTGGTTACTTGGATAAGCCATTCATTGTCCTTGATGTGTCTGCATTCCATGTCTTGTGTTGGATATATGTTAAGTAATTTGTTTTCTAGTATCGCTGCTGAGATTTTGTTGTCAGCTTTGAGGACTAGAAATCTTGACCAGTTATCTGGTCCAAAGAGTTCATCAAAATGTACCAATGTGGGATTAAGTCGGTAATTTTTGTTTCTTTTTATTCCTTGTTTTATGTATGTTGCTTGTTTATTATGATTTTATATTTTTCTGTATTGTTGGGAGGATTATTTGTCTCTAATTCAGAATTATTGTTCATCATATATGGTTCCATTGTTACGATATTGGAGTTTACCAATTTATTTTTGTTTGTTTCTTTATTATTTATGCACTCTATTTGATTTTCTGGCTCTGCTACTTTACTTGGAACAGGGTGTTCCTTTGTATCATTTAAAGTACTTTCGCTACTTGTGGCAGTACCAAGGGAATTCGGGAGTGACGTGCCAATAGTCATCAACTGTGCTGGAGTTTTTCCATCATGGGGGCCAGGGGTACTCAAACTATTTATTTCAATATTCATAAATTTTGAGATTTATAAAAAAAAGAAAAAAAAAATCTTGAAAAGATATCATTGGCCCTTCGCGAAGTTAAATCTTCCGCCAAAGGCACAAGTGAGAAAGGACTCCCAAATGTCCGCATCCCTACCCTACCCCAAAAGGGGATGGCATAACATGATTAGTATGGCCCAAGTGTAAGCAGAAATAAAAAAAAAAAAAAAACTGCTTGCTAGGACTAAGAGTATTACGATAATACAATTATCCCCATCGTAATCACATTATGGGCAAACTGGATAGAATGCCGAGAGTCTATTCCTAGAAACCAGGCCCCCTGGAATCCGTGGTCCAGCTCCACAGAATAGTTCCGCCTGAAAAACAGGTCCGAACATTGTCGGGTAGATGATGGATCTACCACAGTTCTCACTATTTAGCTTTGGATTTAACTCCACGTTAAGCCATGATATGTTTTCTCATTCATTTGCTTGCAAAAATTTTGGCAAAAATGGAAAAGTCCACAGAAGTTAATTCGAAAATATATAATGTCATATGGGACTCTTGGGTTCGAACCCGGGAAGAGATTCCTGAGGTTCGAGAGCCCCCTCACTATGTCAAGGTAGTCCCATAATGAGGGGGACAAAAATAGTTGCTAATAATAAAACATTGAAAGGCAAGCCTAATTATTACATTGAATTGAGTTACTAGAATAAAGTATGAAATCATATGTAAACTTTTGTTCGCCTTTAAAGAAAAGTAAATGAAATTTACCAAAAATAAGGAATATTTATGGGTTACTGCTACAGGCCACTAAACTGGCAATATAATTTTGTTTACATCCAATCATTGGACATGGCTGACAAACTAACTGCCAACGTTGTAACCATTTTTCGTAAGTTTGTGATATCAGACTGATAATTCTGCTTGTTTTCAATATTTTATATAATAAATAACCAACTTATGAAGGCACATAACAAATTTTGTTAATGGTAAATTTCATTTAGTTTCCTTTAAAGGTATAATGTATATTTACATATGATTTCATACAATATTCAAGTATACTCGCAAAATTGTATTTCATTCACAGAATCGAAAATTTGCTCCCTACAAAATCTCTCTAAAATATCTTTCAATAAATGTATGATACAACATACTGAAATAGTTTTTTCCCCAAAACCAAAAAATATCCTGTAAAAATAGCTGGGTTTTTGCTGCTTATATGCCAGCAAATACGGTAATTTCTAGAAATATTTAGATGTAAGGGTGAGTCGCTAGTGATTGTAAATAATTTTACAAGTCTTATTTACATAAGGACTTATTCTTTTAAAGTGAACTGTATATGTACAGTATGTAGTTTATATTTTTTCCTATGGAAATACAAAGCATTGCCTTTTATAGAGGATTATTTTTTTTGGGTGAGTAGTTGCTCATTATTCTTTTTGTGGATGAGCAGTTGCTGGTCACTCTTTTATTTTTTTTTATCTGTATGGAGAAAAATGCGAACAGCCTTGAAATGACGAGCATGGCTGTCCTTTGTGGGTGGTCATGTTGCCTGTAATGAGTGACCTTAATTTTTTTTTGTGGGTGGTGTGTGTTGCTACCTATAGCAGGAAGTTCTGTTCTGGGGGGTTCTCCTTGTAGGGAGTGTGGTGTTTGGGTTTTGCCCAGTGGGTTTGGTTTGAGAAGAGGAGAAAGAAGGATTAGAGGTGTTTGCTGGCTGACGCTGAATTCTTTGAGTTCTTGTCTTCCATTTTCCATTTCTCTTCCTCTCTTCTTCTTCTTCCCAGCTTTTTCCCATTTTTATATGGGGTCGCCGTTTCGGATGAGCCGTTTCCATCTATTTCTATCTTGCGCTTCTGCCTCATCAATTCCCTTCTCATGTAAATCTCCTCTCACACAGGTCCTTCCATCTCTTTCTTCGGTCTCCCTCTCTTTCTTCTTCCTTGCACCTCCACTCCCATAGTATGTCTCCCAGCGTGGTCCTCATCTCTCCTCAACAGGTGTCCATACCATCTCAGCCTCCCCTCCTGCACTTTCTTTGATACTTCCACCACCTTAGTTGACCCCCTTATGTAGTCATTTCTGATCCTATCCACTCTTGTTACCCCAGACATCCACCTAAGCATTCTCATTTCTGCACATCCATCTTCTTCTGCCCTGCTTTTCTCATGCTTGCTGTTTCCGTACCATACAGCATTGCTGTTCTTACCACCGTCTTGTGAAATTTTCCTTTTAAACCTAAGCGGCACTCTTTTGTCACAAAGAACTCCCGAGGCCGCTCTCCAGTTGTTCCAGCCTGCCTGTACCCGATGTTTTACTTCTTCTTCCATACTTCCTCCAGCGTTAACAAAAGATCCCAAATACTTAAACTTATCAACTCTCCTTATTTGCTCTCCACCAAGCTGAATACTTTCTCTATCATCCCCTCAGTGGTGGTACACATTATCTGTCTTGATACTTTGGTTCTCATCTCTGTCCATCGTTATTCTCATTCCTCTTGGTCCAGTACTTGTCTCCATCTTTCCAATTTCACTTCCAGATCTTCCCTGCTCTCTGCACACGGACAATATCATCCGCATACAAATATGTTCCATGGTACTGTCTCCCTTACTTCCTCTATTATAACATCCATCACTATGTTAAAGATAAATGGGCTCAGAGCCGACCCCTGGTGTAATCCTACTCTCACCTCAAAACCTTCTGTCTCCCCAACACTGCTCCTCACTCTGGTAAATACATTCCGGTACAATCTCTGTATCAATCGCACATACTTCTCTGGCACCATCTTCTCCCTCAGGCTCCTCCATACCTCTTGTCTCGGGACTCTGTCATAAGCCTTTTCAAGGTCAATGAATACCATATGTAGGTCCCTTTGTCTTTCCCCGAATTTCTCCATTATTTGCCTCAGACAAAATATACCATCTGTTGTTCCCCTTCCCTTCATAATCCCATCTGCTCTTTACCTATTTGTACTTCTTCTCTCAGTCTAGCATCTATCATCCTTTCCAGTATCTTCAAAGTGTGGGACATCAATTTAATGCCCCACCCTATAATTACCACACTCTTGGACATCGCCTTTCCCTTTAAAAATTGGGATCAATATACTCCCACGCCACTCATTTGGTTATCTTTTCCTGTTCAAGGATCTTTATCATAAGATCGTACAGTATATCCACTCCTTCATCTCCTAATGCTTTCCATGCCTCCACCGGGATCATGTCTGGTCCGGTTGCCTTCCCATTCTTCATCTTCTTCAGTGCATTTAGTACCTCTTGCCTAGAAAACCTCATTACCATGCCAATGTTCACTTGCCCATCCTCTCTTATTAGTCTATTATTTTCTTCATTTAACAACTGTTCGAAATATTCTTTCCATCTCTTCACAATGTCTTCCTCCTTTCTAGGCACTACACCCTCTTGATTCTTTATTTGTTTGATGTGTGTTATATCTTTGGTGCTCTTATTTCTAGCCTTTGATAGCTTCATCATCTTCTTTAATCCTTCCTTTGTCCCAGCTCATTATACACATCATCATACGACTTTGCTTTAGCTTGAGCTACCACCTTTTTCACCACCTTGTTTTTCTCTCTGTACTATTTCTGTCTTCCACTGCTGTGACTCTTCCATCTTTCTTGCCTCCTTCCATTTCTCTTCCACCTACTGTGAAAGCTATTGTATTTAGGAGGGATAGAGCTAACCCTATTAAACCTGACCATGACCTTTCATCTGATGGTGAAGCAACTTCTGAAGGAGGTGTTCCTTCAGCAGCTGTCTAGCTCTCATACTCATAAGAGACATTCTTGGTACAAGTAAAGTGTCACTGTTGTACCTTCAGAAGATTGGGTGTACCCATTTGGGGTAGCCCTTCTTTCACCACCTTCCTTGATATATTGGTTGAGGAGGTGTCTGACTTAATACCTGAGCCTTCTTCACCTCTTTTAGTAAATCCTTCAGTAGGTGTGGCTTCATCTTTGGTGAAGATTTAGTCATAGAATGGAGTACAAGGAAATAATTTTGAGTAAAATTTCCTGAGATTCACAGATTTTTCCAGAAAACTGTAAAATTTTATTTCTTGCAATTCCATATAGTATTTCTTTTTATGACTAAATCTTTCCCAGAGTGAATAAGAAAAAAACTTCAAAATGACACCGGAACTTTTGTATATTGAAAAACAAATTGCAATGTCCATAAGTGGTCAGTGTGTGTGTGCTTTGCCACTAATGAATTTTGTGACCCCCCAAATCTCAGAAGGTTGAGAAAGTAGCTCTGTTAACATCCCATTTTCTTGCTAGGAAAGAATTTGATCTGATATACGCACCCACTCTGCCTTGACTTTTCAAAAGTAAACATTCTGAGTAGCAAAAAGGTTTTCATATGATAGTGGTTCTCGAGATACAGTTCTAGTTTTTGAGGGATCTGAGGGGAAGTAATGACAAGTTCCTTTAGGAATGAGCAAGTGTAATATCCTAAAAATCTGCAATATGTTTGTTGATAAGTTTGCTATGTATGTTTATACTTTTGCATGTTAATGGGAGGAATACAGTAAAGCCAATAAATCTGTGGTAGCTTGTAGCCCATTGGAAATGACTTGACCCATGAACTGTGACCCTGGGAAGTATCTTTACAAAGATGCATTTCAGGTTGTCCTGTTTTTTAAACTGTATAAAGCTGTAGTCATAAGGTTAGGTTTGGAGATAAGGTTCATACACATTTATATGTTTTAGTAAAATTGTAGATTAATTTTGAATAATGATCTTCATTCCTTTTAGGTTGCTGAGCGTCTAGAGCAACAGGAAGAGCTTGTGAGGAGATTAGTGCGAGAAGCTCTGGCATCTCTGCCCGACAATTTAGACTTGGATTCTAAGCTGTTGGTGCCTTCATTAGAAGAACTCCAATTGAGACCAAAGAGTGATGCAAATAGTAATGCAGAAGACAAGTGTTCAAGTTTAGACAGATTAATGTGCAATATAGTAGATGCTTTATAAAAGGATGGACTTGAAATTCATTGGTGTATGTGCTTCCCAAGGGAAAAAAATATTGTGTAGTCATGCAATGCAAAGTTTTGTTGAGCAACTGCACGTTTTACATTGTGATTAGAAGGGAGTGTATGGTCAACTGTAGGCGGCTTCCTTACCTACGACATATATATTGATCATTATCCAGTGAGACTTACTGGAAAGTAATTGCTTTGGATGAGCCACCAGACTTGCACTGTGGGAGGAATGAGGGGTTCCTCTGGAATACAGGGTCATAGAGATTTTATTATGGTACATTTTGTATAGCTATACAAGTTTTATAAGAGAAAATCTCTTGTTCCAAGGTTCTTACTGGAGAGGCATCCTTTTTACCACTATGTATTTGATAATAATGAGATTTAAACTTACACTATGCAGATTGTGTAGTTCAGTTTTCAGTTTATTATATAGAGTTCATGATAATGCACAGTTTGTAAGTGTAATGGTTGTAAAGAATATTGAAATATATACGATGTATTGTAAATACACCACATTCCTTTACGATAACTTTTATTTACACAGTGGTCTTCATGCATCGTCATGTCTTTTGTGAAAATTATACTTTTTGCTTTTTTTCAAGGCTGAAAAGTTTTGCTATTGCTTTGATGGTGAATTGTCAATACCAGCATCAAAGTTTTGTTGGATCCGGGTAGCTGAATTATTCTGCCTAGTAAGCATTTGGTTATGAAAATTTCAAAATAATACTTATCTTGTGCAAAGTAAAAATTTGTATTAGGTTCCACTTACTTTGTTGAATGAAGAAGCAAAACAGGAAGATGTTCAACCAGTAATTGCATAGTGAAACTAAAATTGCCTTTTTCATAAGTTCTGTGTAAAGGCTGGTAAGACTAGAAGGCATTACAAGGAGGTATACAGGACTTAGATTTGTGTAAAATTGCACTCGAGTACAATACATGAGGCCAGGAATAGTGGGGTGACATTGTTGACTTGACAGAGAGAGTTAGGAATATATATATATATTTTTTGTTGTTTTCACATTGGTCATTGTGCAAAAGTTTCGTTACTTTTTAATAGGACTGATGCAAAATAATTGACTTAGTTACATGAGTCAAGGTTTTTTTTTGTTTCCATAGTGATTTCTCATAGGAAAGTACTGCTTACAGTGTGTAGTGCTTTGTAAGTGGTTCTTAAAGATCTTTGCAAGGTCCTGCAACCATTAGATATATTCTTTTCTTGCCTTTATTTTTTCATGTGTTCTCATCTATTTTGACTTAGCTGACCAAAGTCTGTAACTTAGTCTGTTCTCAGTTTCCACCTCGTTTAAAATAGAATCCTTTGAACCAGCCTTAGAGGACTTATTGGTCTGGTTAAACTTCAGAATCAAATAATCTGTATTAGAAATTTTTGCAATCAAAATGTACTACTTGTTCCGACACGGCATACAAACCTTCGGTCCTTTTACAATAGGAAGGTACTAGCGGCAGCTGGATAGGTCGTAAGCTTTCGAACAAGGGGTTCGGTAGTTAACTGCTTGTCCGACAGGCGCGCCCGCGCGCGCGGACTGGTAGGTAAAACAAACCACTTTTGCTTTCGGCCTTCTGCTGGCGTGTGGACGTGTATCATCGCTCTCTGCCCGCTTCATCGTCGTTTGCTTTCGCATGATTGTGTTTTTCTTTTTCTATGTATCTAGTGAAACTGAATTGTAAGTACAATCATTTCATTGATTTCAATTGTGAATTAAAGGATCTTGGTTCACAAACGCCTCCGATTACCCGAGTGCCGGGACTGAAAGGGCGTAATTGCGGGAATTCATTTTCCCAGAATGATCCTCGTATGTGTATGCTCGGTGCCGAGGGCGGAGCGCTCGCTCCGAGCGTATATTGGGTTGGAAATGTGTAGATGAAAAAATCGTAAGTAAGTGCTCTTTTCATTTATAATTTTTTGACCTGTATGCCCGTTGCCGAACGAATGCGCTCGGCACGGAAACTTATTCAGTATGAAAGTGGAATCGCAAGTACAGTATTCTTTTTCATTTTCATATATTATTTTTTATTGTAGCAATACTCATTTTGGATCAGTTTTCCGAGCTTGCCCGGAGATTGATCCCTCCCCTTTTTAATTTGAATGAAGTGAAATCGCAAGTGCAGTTCTTTTTCATTTTCATTTTTTTATTGAGATTGCATTGTTGACTGGATCAATGTTTTCCGCTATTCACGGGAATTGATCCTTCCCCTTTGATTTGTATGAAGTGAAATCGCAAGCGCAGTAGTCTTTTCATTTTCATATATTTGTTGATTGCATCATTTCATTATGGATCAAGGTTTCCAGAAACCTTGATCCATAAAGGTAAGGAATGAAACCTTTCACCCTTGCGCTCGGTACCGAGGGCGCAAATGCGCTCGATCCGAGCCCTTATTCATTGTGAAGTGAATCGTTTTGCAAGATGCATTTTCATTTTGTTCCTTATTATTGATTGCATCAATTTTATTTGGTTCAAGTTCCGCTCAGTCAGGGAATTGATCCTTATGCCTTGTATTCGTGCCGATGGCACGATTGCTCTAGGGCTCTTTTTTGTTGTTGGGTACATGGGGACTGTGCGGGGGTGGGGAACGAGACCCCCCCCGCTCAGTTCCCACAGATGACTCTTCCCCTTGGGGGGGGGGAGGTTATCGGCGTTCTTCTCCTCGCCCGATCCGTCGAGCGCTGAGGGCGCTCGGTGCCCGATGTAACAATTGTATTGAGGGTTCTTCCACTCGTTTCGGGAGGGAGTGATCAAACCCCCGCACGAGGGGATTTCCCCCCCATTAATCGGCTACTTACTATTATTTCCGCAGGTGCTACTGCCACGAGGGTGGACCTTGGTGAGGTATGGGCGTCCTTCCAATTGCAGAGCGTGCTGGTGTCCAGGGGCTGCGGTTCTATGTCTGGGCCTACTGCGGTCACCCATGGAGTGGTGACCACGCAACCAGGTGACGACGTCCCTCCTCACTGGTGTACTCGCCTCACGTGGTAACAGTCTTGCCTACGCCGCTGTGAAGTGCCGTTCGCCGTACCGAGAGGGGGGCGTGCCGCCGCCGCTCGTGGTTGCCGCGCTGCAGCGACCACACTTCCGCTGCCCTAGAACTCGCCCCTGGACCTGCCGCCGGTACCAGGATGTTGCTGGCTGCTGCTCCACTTCCTGTTTTTTTCCGGTGCTGCCTGCCGTACCGTACCTGCCGATTCTGGGCTGACTGTCCATGCAGTTTGCTGCGCTGGCTGGCCCTGCCGTTGCTGCGCTGGCTGTTCCTGCCGTTGCTGCGCTGGCTGTCCCTACCGATGATGTGCTGGCCGTGCCTGCTGTTCCTGGATGCCCATACCTGCTGATGTCGTCCCTGTTCGTGGTGGTACTACCCCAGACTTTGGTCTGTCTGTACAGGTGCGTCCGGGCCCTGTGGCTTCGGCTACAGCAGCCCCGGCTCCGCCCTGGATAGCAGATCTTACGTCTGTCCTGAGGAAGCTGACGAAGAAGAGGAGGAAGGTGTCGTGGTCGTCGTCTTCATCTTCTTCATCGTCGTCGGCCGCCGCCTCTTCCCCTTCGACTTCTAAGGCTTTACAGACCGAGGAAGAAGAAGTCGCCTCCTCCCTCCTAAGAAGTCTCCCTCGGGAGCTTCTCGGGACCCGTCTCACCTCGGTGGGACGGGAGGGTTCCTTCCGCTGGTCCTCCTGCTCCTTCGGGAGCGGGGCCCGTCTCTTCTTCCGCAAGGAAGAAGACTACGGGGACCAGAGGGGTACCGGCTAACACCGGTACTTCCTCGCCTGGTGTCAGTGGTTCTGCCACTGCATCAGGGTCCGTCTCGGCCTCTCGTTCGCGGGAGGTACCGAGTGTACGGTCGCCTACAGCGACCGTGCAGCCAGGAACCAGACCTCTGAGTCCGCCTCAGCGTCAGGTTCACGGCACGGGGCGGAAGACTGGTGACAGCCGCTCATGCGACTCTCACCAGACCAGCCCTCACTCTCGCGTGAAACAGCTGGCTACCGGGGACGTGACGGTCCACGACCACCACGGGCTGAGGCTGGGAAGAGGTCCTCCCGTTCGCCGGTGCCAGCCACGGCTGGAACCAGCGACGTGACGTGCCGTGAGGACAAGCACCGGTCTCACTGCGACTCGAGATCGGGGCCGCTGTGCTCAGTCCAGCCGTTCTCCACAGCGAGACGGTTCGACCAGGCCTGCAGCTCGATCGTCACCGCGGGTTGACGATCGCCTGCAGCCCTCCAAGCCTGCTGGTTCTGCCAGCGAGCGACGAGGGAGCGTCAGGTCTGCCTCTCCCGTACCTTCAACCTCCTCGGGTTACACCGGGAGGAGCGAGGTATTGAGGAGTGATCGTGAGGGGTGCGCCCCTCATGATCCCACCACGACGCCCTACGTGCAGGCACGGTTCTTGGACCGGCCAGGACGTATGCGCAAGTGGATGGGGAAGACCGAGAGGGCTGTCGCTGTTCCCCCTTCTTAGAGGAAGGTTCTCGGAATATGCTCTTGTTGGGCGAAGGGCTTAACGGTCCCACTCTGCAAGATGCTGTGACTTCCGAGATCCAGAGGAACTTTGCCGAGGTTACGGCGCTGATTCGTCAGCACAATGACCTCGGGGAAGGATCGCCGCTCCCACCCAGCAGAGCCACGTCTCGGCTCGAGTCGTTTTGGGGCCCGAGAGGGAACCCAAATCGACGGTGGGTCGGCCGCGATCGGAGCTTGCCGACTGTGTTGAACCAGGTAGTCTCTCGTCTCCGGACAAGAAGGCTCTCTCAGTTCTGGACGGTCGAACAAGCTACTTCACCTCCTCTACTGCGACAGAGGCGTTTATACGTGTCTTCGGACACCGTATTTAAATACCCCTTCGGTTCTCCTGAGGTTTCGACCTCGACGAGGACTGGAATGAGTCGGAGGGCGGTATCGGCTCTCTACTGTCAGGTGTCGATCAGCCCCACCCAGAAGACGTTCACAGTGGCGGCAGACACTTACCTACAGTATGAGTTCGTAAACCTCCTCGGGAAAACGTTTTCTCTGACGATACGTTTTCCCAGGCTCTGAGAGGCCATCGCCGTAAGGCGATGGCTGCTCCTTTTCTTCTCCAACTGCTAGATCCGCTGGGAAGGCGAGCCAGTATCCAATTCCTCCCCCATTCCCTCTCTCCTTACGGCTACGAGGGAAAGGGGAGGGATCCTACAGAGATTTCTCTGTAAGATCCCACGTTAGGGGCTGCGCTACCCGGGGGGACCTTCGGGTCCTACCTGACGTAAGCCCCGGTCATTGAGGAGGGATCCTGCCCTTTCTCGATTTCTACGGGAATCGAGAGGACCACCAGCCGATATCGTCTGACGAATTCGGTGGGGGGTTTTCGCAGAGTGCTTAGAATTCTACGGAATTTCTAGCGCACCCTCAAGTGTTCGAGTTTTTTACGATCTCCAAACACTCAGGCGAGACCACGGTCCAAAGTGAGCGAGAATACCCGATAATTGTTATACGATAATCGGGAACCTCGCTTATGCTCGAATTCCTGTAATTTCTAGCATTTGGAAGAAGACCGCTGCTGAAAGAAGAGTATCTCACAGTAGGCGCTTAACCTGGAATAGAGAAGAACGGACGGGAACTTCCAGTTTGGCTTGAACTATCGTCTTCGGTATTCTGTTCACCATTGAAGCTTTCCTTTGGGAAAGACTTCTCCTTCACTCTCTTGAATAAGAGAACGAAGGCGGTCGATCTCCAATCCTTATTCTCATTCCTCGAGGGGAAAAGAATTTAGGATGGAGGTCGTGGTACAGAACCTACATCCTACTACGTATATTACCCTCGCGACATGATTCTTTAACAGTTGAATTGTCCGTGGGGTAGAGGCGCATACCGTAGTTAAACTCTACGGTTTGTGACCGAGACGAATTGTATCTTAATTGAACTGCAACTCGGGGTTGCCTGCAACCTCCCAGCAGTTATCAGTTTCGATTTTAGATACTTGGTATTGTCATGACAACACCAAATCAGCTTTTGTATTTACCGAAATCCGTTTCGGTTAAATATAATTGCTCGAGCGTATTCTTTATGCTCGATGGTTCTAGCCGAACGTATTCCTTCGTGGAATAATGGATTACCTGGCAACTCAGGATGACGAGTCACCGAGAGCTACTGCGTATTGAACTGCCTGATAGCGGCTCAGTATCAGCTAGGTCTCGGAGATGCACGGTCGGTTGACGTCTCTCTCTCCCCTGGTTGGATTGACTACCGAACCGTATCTTCTGCCCAACAATCATGGACTTAGGTCTCTGATTAACGGGGATTCTCGCAATAATGAAGGACCATCTACTGCTGTGACGCTCGATTTCATCGCCTTCGACATTGCGAGAATTTTCAACAGAGATATCTCTTGGACTCTGTCATCTTTCTGTTTACCGCACGGTAACAGAAGTCTGTACTAGTCAACCGCTGCATCGCACTGCGAAATGCGAATGATTTGCAGACATCTGAGTTTGTCTTCAAAATATCTCGTATTCGTAGGTGTGCAATTTCATTGCTCCGCCCGAATTAACAAGATATGTCAGAAGACATCGCCTACTCTCCGACCTGACAGCTCTAGTTCCAAAATGTTCAGCCCATGAGAAGCAGTTCTTCAGGCAGTAGTTCCCTGTCTTCATTACTGGAAGCGCTCCGCTTTTATTGCAACTACGATCCTCACCGGACAGCAATCAATAGCGGTTAGCGTTCTCAGTCTTTGTAGCACAGGTTCAGAATCTTGAGAATCCTTGCTCTCGGTTTCAGCTGTGAAGACGTAGGTTTGCATTTTATGTAACACCTTCGTCTTCAACGTCACAGTAGTGTTTGGTTTCCTACCTTACCCGAGAATCAACTATACTATGAGATATCTTGCCATCAAGGACCTCGGTCTCTAGAAGGCAATTGACTTTCGCCTGTTGGGCACATGCCTTAAGAGAGTCATCACCTTGCCTTCTGGCATCGGTGACGAACAAATTATTTGTTTAGTCTCTTGGCATAACCCTGTTAAGGCGAAGGTCACGTGACTTGCTCGGGTGCTTGGACAACTTGCCTCCTACCGAACGCAGTCAGCAGGCAGCTGTCAGAGCGCCCAAAGTCTGTTTACGAACTTCGCTGTGGACTTAGTTCGGTTGTTCCATAACAATCTTTTCTTCGTCCTAACGGCTTGTGTCACAGTACCCATACCATCGACACCCAACATTGAGTGTCGGGTGTCTATCCACATACCCGAGAACAACAACTTCGCTGCAGACGGGATAGACCAGTATGGGTACAGGACATCACCGAAGTCGAGAAGAGGGATAGGTCATACGACAATTCCTTCTTTTCCTCTGAGGTATGTGCATGACTTTGCCTGCGAAGTCAAGCATCCAGGGGATGGGGATTCGTGACGCTCGATTTCGTACCGAATTCGTAGCGAAGACTCTGAACCCTTCGGTTCCTGACGATCGGGTTAGAGTCCTTCACAGTCCCCTCCCTGATGGACTTCACCGCCTTCGATGCGAAGGAGATGCTGCTTTGTCCTGTGAAAGCGCGACCGCGCTTTCTGAAGAAACTCGACATCCCAGGCGGAGTGTTGAAGACTCTTCGTCAGCACCAAGATGACCTAGAAGTACACTCCCTCGAGACACAAGAAACTCCGTGGCGCAGGCTGAAGGCAGGGGTCTGGTACAACCAGACCACTGGCACCTCCTTCTACCTTTTGGATATTGCCCACAGGTCCTTGGATCGTTTTCCTTAGGACCCGTGGTGGCTGCTCAACACGTTGTGTAGCTAACCAGACCCTAGCAGGCTGAACAGCATCGAGTCCTGGTGTGACTGTAAGAATAGATAAGTGAATGAGAGAGTGACTGGCTTCTCTTCCTATCTTTTTCTACCCCTCTACCTGTGGTAGAGGGATACGGTCATCACCTTGCTGGATAAGGACCCGAGATGCCGGTGAGCTACTCGACAGAGCCCCATCCTATCCCTTTCACTAGGGATGGGAGCGAATATCCACCACTTCCTCCTACAAGGGGGGGGAAGTGGATGCCAACAAGAGACAAACCATAACATTGTTGCCTCTTGCAAATAGGAACTTGTTCTTGTTTGCTGGTACGAAGAGATTACGCTTGCCTCTCTCTTAGTACTCGGTCCAGAGGTCTGACCATTGATCCTGCGGTGCACACCCCGATCAATCGGACAGAGGCTTGGATCCCTCCCTCGCTCTTACGACCAGGGAGGCTTCCAAGGTTGGGCGAACACCAGTCTGTTCACAAAAGACTCAGATTCCACCCACCAAGAAGTGAGTCTTCCTATTGTAAAAGGACGAAGGTTTGTATGCCGTGTCGGAACAAATGACAATTTGTCCAAAATTGCATTTTTCCTAACTATACAAACCTGAGGTCCTTTTACACATAGCCCCACCTCATGCCACCCCTCACTCTGCAGTTTTTGCTTGGGCCAAAAGCAAAAGTGATTTGTTTACCTACCAGTCGCGCGCGCGCGCCTGTCGGACAAGCAGTTAACTACCGAACCCCTTGTTCGAAGCTTACGACCTATCCAGCTGCCGCTAGTACCTTCCTATTGTAAAAGGACCTCAGGTTTGTATAGTTAGGAAAAATGCAATTTTGGACAAATTGTCATATTTCTTATTCTCTCATTTGTTGTAAACATTTAATTCTAGGCAAATGTCTTCCTTTAGTCAAGTGATGAGACTTTTAAAATGTACAGTATATGGCATTACATTTGAAGATAATTGCAAGTAGAGTTAAATAAATGGCATTGTTAAGAACCACAGGAAGATGAAGGTAATATATTCAGCATTTTCAGGTTATTTTTCTTGTCAAGCCTTTTATAACTGGAGATTCCTTTATTTTCTTTCCCCATAAATATTGATAGAAGTCATTTTCTACCCTGCCTCTATTGCAGACTTTCATTCTGCAATTCACTGTATTTATATGAATTTTGTAATTAAATATTTTTAAGTTATTAAAATGAGAAAACCCTCACAGTGCCTTTCAGTTACCAGAGTAAGCTAAGGACTTGAATTCATTCCCACCTGGAACTCTTTTTAACTTTTCTTTGGTACCAAGAGTTTGTAAACAAGATTGAGAACAGTGTGTTTTATCACAACCCCATCACTCATACATGCCCACATACTTAGGTTTTGACTTTGCTGACTGTAAGTCCTTTAGTCTAACAGGCAGAAGAGCCCCATACGGGGTTAGTGCCATCTGTGCATCTCATGGGGCACACTGTAAGCATTACTAAAGGTTCTTTGCAGTATTTCCCTTGCCATCCCTAGCTGCAACCCCCTTTCATTCCTTTTACTGTACGTCCATTCATGTCTTTTTTTCCATCGTGATATCAGCCCTCCTAACAATTATTTCATGGAGCAACTGCAAAGTTTTCTTCCTGTTACATCTTTCAAACCTACCCTCTCAATTTCCTTTCCAGCACTGAATAACCTCATAGGTTCCAGTGCTTGGCCTTTGGCTTAAACTCTGTATTCCAACAGGCAAACGATCTGTCATAAATGTAGTAGGATGCAGGTGCCAGATGGACATACAGGTATATCCATGAATCATCTACTTGACTTGCTCCACTTTTTATAGGATCAGTGTTGTCAGCATTAGCACCTTGGGGGATCCAGGGTGTGTAGGACTTGAGATTTGCATCATTGGAATCAGCTTTGCATTTTCTCTGAACTTTCCCTCATCAGTACAGTATCCTTTGCAAATTTCAACCAGGTAACATTACATTTACATCTCACTTCTTCAACTGCAACTTTAGAATTGCATCTACTGTTTTTACCTCTTGATTAATTTTCTACATTGTCTCAGGCCACCTTTTACACCAAAGATCCACCTTAAGATCGTGATATTTCCTTTTTCTAATTGATTGTAAGCTCGCTTTTCCCTATTTTTTATTGTATCCAATCAAGTCGCGTTGCTCTTACTTCCATCCGATAGAGCGTTCCGCCTCTGCCGATGTATAACATGTAATTCCATTATTTGTACGCCTTATTATCTGTAAATGTATGATTGTAAGAAAACACAAATCTACTGTTCTCAGAGTCATTTCTGCTCTCGGTGCGAGTCTACTACTTATCAGTCCGCACCTGTCTATGTCAACCCAGTTAGTCTGTAAATAAATCATCAGCTACCCAGCTGTCTGTCTTAATCTTTGGTCCTCACACGCTCAATCTTGCTATTCAACACTCCCACTTCATATTTTGCTGTGTAAGGAGCAGAATTGCAGAAAAAAAAATGTGCTAGGGTTGTTAGTCTGAAGTTCATGAATCAATCAATGATAAAAATTTTAATCATGTTACCTCAATTGATGTAGTTTTACTTTTTCTTTTTCTTTTTGCCATTAATGAAAGTATGAAGAACACAATTAATTTTTCTGTTCATACAAAATTATTAAAGGTTAGGATTTGTTACTTTTTTAACTGCCACTTTACACTCATTTTTCGTACCTCGTGTAATTTTGTTTATGAATTCATTAATTTTGACACCCTATTTTCCCAAAAACATCCCGAGCTCTTCTGTAAAAAATATTTTTCCCCAGCAAATAATTGAATGCTCACAAAGCCAAACTTGTGATTAACTCAATATTTCCAGCATGAAGAAACGATACCCATTTTTTTTTTTAGAGACTTCAATGCCCATTTGAGAGTAATTTTCATGTTGTAGTTCAGTGTATTGTGCTGCCATCTACCTATTTAGTTTATAATGACAACAATAACTGTTAGATTGCTATACAGGTGGTCCCCGGGTTATGATGGGTCCGGCTTACGACGTTCCGAGGTTACGACGCTTTTTCTTGAATATTCATTGAAAAATCCGCCCTGGGTTACGACGCTTGTTCCGAGGTTACGACGCTTTTTCTTGAATATTCATGAAAAATCCGCCCTGGGTTACGACG
>NC_087215.1:78332719-78350219 GCF_015104395.2 Macrobrachium nipponense
CCCTGGGTTACGACGCCTGTTCCGAGGTTACGACGCTGACGCTTCCGACGCTCCGAGTTAACGACGCTTTCAAAAAACGCATACTATGATAAGAATCCTTTATAGTTTAGCACAGTTTTCTCTCTCTCTCTCTCTCTCTCTCTCTCTCTCTCTCTCTCTCTCTCTCTCTTTGTATTTTCTGACGAAAATAATCACTAATTAGTGTATTTTGATGTTTATTTTCATGACTAAATACATTTTTATAATATACAACATGATACTAATTTCAAATATTTAATTTTGATATTAATATTCTGTATAGTAGTAATTTAATAAGTTGAAATGATATCACATAATAAAAATAATAATTTCTCTCTCTCTCTCTCTCTCTCTCTCTCTCTCGTCCTCTCTCTCTCTCTCTCTCTCTCTCTCTACTACAAAGATATATGTTTTTTTGTATGATAAATAAATGATTTACTATTTTCAAATATTAATATTAATTTATACAGCAATAATATCAATTCATTAAAGAAAATACCATAGTGAATTGGTAAGATTTTAGCTTATATTTAAAAAATTATGGAAGAATGAAGGAAATCCCAGTCTTCTTTCAGTAACCTTTTCTCGAGATCCAGGCACTAAAACTGTCAGATATATCAAGTTCTGAGACAGCCAGGAGGGGGAAGAGCTGCAGTGTTGCAATCATGTGTTCATGAAATTTTCCCCCCTCTCTCTCTCTCTCTCTCTCTCTCTCTCTTCTCTCATTTACTGAGACTCGAGATTTTTTATGTACTTGTAATATTGTAATTACAAAATTCATATGTGTTAGTATTTTAAAGAAATACAATACGTACTAATCTATCCATGTCACTTTTAATTAAGGTTAACTCTCTCTCTCTCTCTCTCTCTCTTTTTTTGCCACACAAGATAATAATGTGTCATAGTGGTAACTCCCTCCCTCTCTTTCGCTGGAAGCATTATAAGTATTTTTTGAGAGAACAGAGAGAGATAAACACTCTCTCTCTCTCTCTCTATCTCTCTCTCTTTTACCGAGATGAAAGAATTTTTATGGTACTAGTATGTAAAATGTTTATTGATAATTTCAGTTATTTAATAATGATAATAATAATAATAATAATAAAACTTTAATTACAAAATTCATAATGGTCGTATTTTAAAGAGATGAAAATCACCTTTCCATTTCACTTGTAAGGATAATTCCTCTTTCTTACTGAGATGAGAGAATTTTTATGGTAGATGCACGTGTTTATTATATTTTCAAATAATAATAATAATAATAATAGAAGTAGTAATAATACGATAACTAATTTCAAAAGAAAATTCTTCCCTTCGTCTTTTTCTGTATCAATTTCCCTACCTCATAACTCCAGTGACACTCGGAGCTTAACAATGCCATACAATGGTCAACAAATTTAATGGTTTTATGTAATCTCTCTCTCTCTCTCTCTTGTATTTTAATGAAAATATACAGTAATTTGTGAATACACAGTGTTGCACATGAAAAAAGTAAATTAGTGATAATTTTAGAGATACGGCCCTAAGAAAAATTGCAAATTAGTGAAATTTTCCCTGTGGACATGTTTTCAAGAACGTCGTTCCGGCTTACGACGATTTTCGGGTTACGACGCGTCTTAAGAACGGAACCCCCGTCATAACCCGGGGACTGCCTGTACTGTCGTAAAACTTTAGAATCCTTGAATTTTCCGGTTTTGATTTTCCGAAAATGCGTTCAATCTCATTTCGGCTGTGATACTCTAAAGTGAACTTTACTTTTATGACTTTTTTAAAGTCTTAGAATTATATTTCCGTGTATTTAAACGAGTGCAGGTATTTCTACAGAAGCAGTCCGCATGGACTGCACGGAACGTAACCGAGGATACAACATCCACTAAGGATTAGGGGCCGTCCAATGTATTTCGCCGTGTTTAGTACTGGCCCCTGGGGGTTTAATTACAGTCGTCCGAAGAAATATTACTTAAAATTCTTGTTCAGTAGGTAAAACTGCATAGAAAAACAGCAACTGCCATAGTCTAGGCCGCCGCGGATAAGTACCCTAGATCTGCCGTTAAATTTTTTGTTGCAATGCCATATTGTTACTCTTGTCCATACCACTGCCAAGTACCTTACATTGGTCTGGGCATGGTTAGGTGTGTATCCAAGGCAGACAGAATTCCCTGCTAAGTAAGGAGATGCAATCTAAGCTAGTTTAGGTTAAGTAAGGTTAAGGGTAAATGACCGAGCGCTGACATAGCGGCCTCCTTCCGGAAAAAGTACTTTAATCCACTGCCATAAGCATCAGCCAAGAGTAATGGTCCATTCAAGCAGCACTTACAGAGACCTCGATGCACCTCTCGAATTAGTGTTTGTTCCAATACGAATACAAGCCATCGGTCCTTTACAATAGGAATGTAACTTATGGCAGCTGGAACCAGTCGTAAGCTTTGAACAAGGGAGTTCGGTAGTTAACTGCTTGTCCGATAGTCCGCGCACCGCGTGACTGGGAGGTGAAGATCCTCTTTGCTTTCGGCTGCGCTGGTTGACAGACGTGTTCTCCACCTCTCTCTGCCCGCCTTTCGTCGTATGCTTTGTATCTCTCAAACTTGGTTTGCTTTGTTTTGTGTGTTTGAAAATACTGTAAGTACGTGTGCTTTTGTATTTTTATTCTTATTTTGTGATAATGGATTCCCGTGAGCTGGAGATTTCCCCACGACCCCCCATCAGCCGCAGAGTTTTCCCTGGTGTGGAGGGCCGTAAGTGTGGGGCCTTCCGCTCGTTTCCTGAAGTGGATCCTCATGATTTGTGTGCTTGGTGCCGAGGGCGCGAATGCTCTCGCGCCGAGCCTTGTGATTTATGTCTATCTTGGTCGGAGGAGCAGTGGTGTGATATGAGGGGAGGAGGAAGCGACGTAAGCCTGCCAGGGAGTCCTCGGAAGGTTCTCTGGTGACTCCCTTGGTCACAGACACGTCGTCTTCCTTCTTGCCGCCATCTCAGCTCCTGCGTATGGCTCCTTCCCCTTCGGTGGGGGGATTCTCGCTCCTTCTCTTCGCCCGATCTGTCGAGCGTGGAGGAGGGGGCAAGGTACCCCGACATCCAACTGTACTCGGGGTCTTCCGCCCCCCCCCCCCCCCCCCCCCCCCCCCCGGCCCCCCCCCCGAACGGGGAACCCCTCTTACTAACCCAACCTTTGCCTCCTCAGGCGCTCCTGCTGCGGGCAACGACCTCGGCCAGGTATGGTTCTCACTGGGCCTCCAGGGGACACTGAGCATTCGGGGCCTGTTGCATCACCTGCCGGGTGCTGCTCCGGTCACTCATGGACCGGTGACCACCACCACCACCACCACCACCGTCTCGACCCCAGGGTATGCCGTCCCTCCTCACCTTGTGTACACCCAGCACGTGACAACAGTGACTCGCTCAGCTGCGGTGCAGGCCCCGATTGCTGGTTTCTCGAGGAGGGTTGTGTCTCCACCACCCAGGTTCTCCGCTCTCGCCTCAGCCCCCGACTTTCGGTGCCCCAAGAGCTTGCCCCTGGACCTTCCACCCGTACCCAGGATGTCACTGACCGCTGTCCTGCCTCCTGCTGTACCTGCCGTGCCTACTGCTCTTGGCGTGCCTGCCGTGCCTGGACCAGCCCCTGCCGACATCGTTCCGGCCCGTGGTGTTGCTGCCCCAGTCGCAGGTCCTTCCGGACAGGTGCAGCCGGGCCGTGTTGCTTCGGCAATAGCCCCGGCTCCGTCCTGGATGGAGGACCTGAGGAAGTTGACGAAGAAGAGGAGGAAGAAGAGGAAGCTGTCGTCGTCGTCGCCTGCTGCCGACTCTTCCCCTTCGACTTCCAAGGCTTCACAGCTGAGGAAGATGAAGGCTGCCTCCTCCCCACCTAAGAAGGCTCCTTCGGGATCTAACGGCCCGTCTCACTCCGGTGGGACGGGGAGTTCTTCCGCTGGTCCTCCCGCTCCTTCGGGAGCGGGGCCCGTCTCTCCTTCCGCAAGGAAGAAGAAGACGGGGACCAGAGGGGTACCGGCTAACACCGGTACTTCCTCACCTGGTGCTAGGGGTTCTGCTGCTACACCAGGTTCCGGCTCGGCCTCTCGTTCGCGAGAGGTACCGAGTGTACGGTCACCTGCTGGTGACTGTACAGCCAAGGCTCAGGCTTCCGAGTTCACTCGGCGCCAGGACCGAGGCACAGAGCGGAAGACTGGCGAGGGTCGCTCCGGTGACTCCCGCCAGGCCAGCGATCGCTCTCGTGGCGATCCGCAGGTGACCAGGGTTGATGCGACGGTCCCAGACTGGCCCCGGGCTGAGACTAGGAAGAGGTCCCCTCGGTCGCCGGAACCAGCCGAGCTCGACACGCCGTGAGGACAGTCACCGCTCCCACCACGACAGTGGTCTCTGCAGGTCCCCTGACCGTCGCTCCCACCGGGACCGGGGGGTAGGGGGACCAGCAGCAGCTACTCTGACGCACGGGACTGGAGCTGCTGTTCTCGGTCCAGCCGCTCTCCCTAGGAGAGCCGCGCGACCGGGCCTGCAGCTCGATCGCCACCGTGGGTGCGCGATCGCCTGCAGCCCCCCAAACACGCCGGTTCTGCCGGTGGGCGAGGGGGGGAGCGTCAGGTCTTACTCTCCGATCCCTTCAACTTCCTCGGGTTATGCCGGGAAGAGCGAGGCGATCTGGAGTGATCGTGAGGAGCGCGCTCCTCACGGTCCCACCACGATGCCCTACGAGCCAGGTACGGTCTCAGGACCGACCAGGTTGTATGCGCAGATGGGGTCTGTCACTGTTCCTCCTTCTGTAGGAGGAGGGTCTCGAGAGGTGTTCTTGTTGGAGGGGCTTGACGGTCCTACTCCTCAAGACGCAGTCACTCCCAAGATCCAGAGGTCGTTTGCAGAGGTTATTGCGCTGATTCGTCAGCACAGCGACCTCGGGGAAGGATCGCCACTCCCACCTTCTGAGCCCACGTCCCGGCTTGAGTCATACTGGGGTCCTAAGAAGGAACCCAAGACGACGGTGGGTCTGCCGTGATCAGCTCTGGCTGACTCGGTGCTGGGCCAGGTGGACTCGCTTGTCTCTGGACAGGAGGGTTCGCTACGGTCCGGCAGGTCTTCCAAGCTACTTCCTCCGCCTCTACTGCGATAGAGGAGATTCTACGTGCATTCGGATGATCCTATGCCACCCAAACAGGTTAACCCGGAGCTAGCTAGGCTAACTCTGGGGGTGTCTCTGCAGCAGCTCCTGTCGGAGAACTTATGGTTCTCGCAGCAAGAGGCACTTGCACTGGAATCCACTGCCATGGCGGCATTCCAGGCAGTCTCCTGGTTAGACCTGTGGTCCCTCACGGTGTCTAAGGTCGTGGCCACCTCGGGAAATATCACTCCTGAAGGTGACCTGGCCTTCGGGAGACTGTGCGAGTCCGGAGGTAGAGCCATCTCCTACCTAGCCCACCAGACGGCAAACCTGTGGGCCAACCTGGTACTTCGGCGTAGGGACGCAGTCCTCACCCAAGTGACCAGGGCGGCTGGGCGTGAGGTGGCATTGGGTCTTCACAACGGACTGGTGCAGAGTTCCTCCTCTCTCTTCCCAGGAGAGATGGTGGATGCTGCGGTGGAACGACGGCGCACTGATGACAGTGACCATCTAGTCCACCAGGCAGTCTCAAAGGTGTCTGGGCAGCCTCGAATGACTGCGGCCAAGCCCAAGAGCTTGGTTAGCGCTTCCTCTGTGGCTAAGACTATTGCATCGTCGAAGCCCAGGGGAAAGACTCTGCCTTCGACTTCTTCCAGGAGTGGTCGCCATCAGCCCTCCTTCCCACGAGGGGGAGCTGGGAAGAAGTCGAAGAGAGGCGGGAAACGCTAGGGACGGCGTTCCCCCTCACCTGCTGCCAGAAGTGGGGGGTTGCCTGGCGAGCCACTGGGCAACATGGCAGTGCTACGAAGCGGAGGCCTGGATAGTAGACGTCCTTCAGGAGGGTTATCTACTACCCTTCGAGTCTCGGCCACCCCTCACCTCCAACCCGGTCCACCTTCAGACCTACATACCTGGAACATCAAAGGACATAACCCTTTGGCAGGAAGTCCAAGCCATGCTGAGCAAGGGAGCTGTGGAGATCGTCAGGGATCATTCACCGGGCTTCTACAGCTGTCTTTTCCTGGTGGAGAAGTCTTTGGGGGGCTGGCGCCCGGTGATAGATCTCTCTCCCCTGAACCGATTCGTTTGCCAGTCTCGGTTCACGATGGAGACGGCACGTTCCGTGCTCGACTCCATCAGGGAGAACGACTTCACGCTTTCGGTGGACTTGAAGGATGCGTATTTCCAGATACCCGTCCATCAATCCTCCAGGAAGTACCTCCGCTTCATCCTCGATGGGACGGTGTACCAATTCAGGGCACTTTGCTTTGGTATCTCAACCACCCTGCAGGTGTTCACGCGAGTGTTCACTCTGGTGTCTGCTTGGGTCCACTCGTCAGGGATACGTCTTCGAGGTATCTCGACGACTGGTTGGTCAGCTACAGGACAGGGATCGACTTCTCAAGTTCTGCTGCAATCTGGGGATTGTGGTGAACTTTGAGAAGTCCAATCTCGAGCCCAAGCAGAGGATGAAGTACCTGGGTATGCTGATCGACACTGTAGCAGGGCGAGTCTTCCCCGCAGACTCGTGGAACAGCAGATTCAGGGGGCCAACCTACCAGTTCCTGTCTCTGCAAGAACAGCCAGCTCAGCAGTGGCAAGTCGTGATCAGCCACCTGTCGTCACTCGAGAAGTTAGTCCCTCACGAGCGTCTTCACCTGCGGTCTCTCCAGTGGAGACTAAAGGAGAGTTGGTCACAGGCAATAGACCCACCTTACTTCCCCGTATCCCTCACGGAGGAGGTGAGGCAGGACCTAGCCTGTTGGCTGGTGACAGGAACCCCTTAAGAGGAGTCCCTTTCCGCACTCGCCCCCCCCCCCCCCTCCGAGATATTGCTGTTTTCAGATGCGTCAACCGAGGGATGGGGCGTACACCTGGAGGAGTTGCTGGCTGCAGGAGTATGGGATCGTCACGACAAGCACCTTCACATCAATGTACTGGAGCTCAAGGCAGCGTTCCTCGCTCTCCAAGAGTTCCAGGACCGCTTGGTGGGACACTCGGTGGTGTTGATGTGCGACAACACCACAGTAGTGGCATACGTCAAAAACAGGGGGGCCTAGTGTCCCTCCCGTTGCACCAGAGCTGTCAGCCCGCTACATTCCAGGCAAGAGGAATATAGTAGCAGACAAGCTCAGCCGTCGGGATCAGGTGATAGGGACCGAATGGTCCCTATACCCAGACGTGGCGGAAAGGCTTTGTTTGCCACCCGGCACAACAGAAAACTTCAGGTTTTCTTCTCGGCCGTGGGCAGCTGCATACGACGCTCTTCAACACTCGTGGGACAGCCTCTTCGCGTACACCTTTCCCCCTTTCTGCCTGATTTGCAAGGTGATCAGCCGAGTGCTAGTCACCCCGAATCTCCAAATGATCCTGGTGGCTCCCAAACGGCCTCAGGCCATTTGGTACCCGGACCTGCTGGCTCTGCTTGCAGAAGCACCGAGAGAGATTCGCCCTTGGCACAACCTTCTCGTCCAGCCACACGTGGAATGGTACCACCTGTCAGTCCAGTCCCTACATCTTCACGGCTGGCTGTTCTCCACCATCTCTTGCGAGCGAGAGGCTTTTCTCGCCGAGCAGCAACAGAGATGGCTGGGTACATCAGACAGTCCTCTGCAGCTGTGTACCAGGGAAAGTGGGCCGTCTTCTGTGGTTGGTGTCATAGACGGGGTCTATCTCCTCTCAGAGCCACTCTTCGGCAGGTAGCGGATTTCCTCGTGTTTCTTTGCCGAGACAAGCTCCTCTCCGTCCCCACAGTCAAAGGATACAGAGTCGACCTGGCCCTAGTCCTGAAACTGAGGGGAGTGGATATCGAATTCGTTCGAGATTTCCCTGCTTATGAGGAGCTTTGAGAGGTCTTGCCCACCCAGGGAACTCAGGCCCCTGGGGTGGGACGTGACTCTCGTCCTTAGGAGTCTGACTCGAAGTCCTTCGAGCCACTCCGAGAGTCGTCAGACAGGGATCTGACCCTCAAGACCCTCTTCTTGCTGGCCCTGGCATCGGTGAAGAGAGTAGGGGAACTGCATGGTCTTTCCTTTAACGTCAAGCATTCCAGGGGATGGGGATCTGTGACGCTCGATTTCGTCCCGAACTTCGTAGCGAAGACTCAGAATCCTTTGGTCCCTGGCAACCGGTTCGATTCTTTCACAATCCCCTCCAGAATGGACTTCACTGACAACGATGCGGATGAGATGCTGCTTTGTCCTGTGAGGGCGCTACGGTGCTATCTGAAGAGAACTCGGCACCTCAGGCCTGAGTGTCGACGCCTCTTCGTTAGCACCTGGGTGACCAAGAAAGAAGTATCCAAGAAAACACTTTTTTTCTGGCTGCGTGAAGTGATCAGGAGGGCGTACGAAGCTGATGGTAGCGACAACATCTGTACCCTTCATCCAAGAGCCCAAGAAGTCAGAGGTATTGGTCCTTCCCTTGCATTCCGCAAGAACTTCTCCGTGGCGCAGGTCCTGAAGGCACGGGTCTGGTCCAACCAGACCACCTTCACCTCCTTCTACCTTCGGGATATAACCCACAGGTCCTTGGACACTTTTTCCTTGGGACCCGTGGTGGCTGCTCAACACGTGTAGCTTACCCAGCACCCGAGCGGACAGAACAGCATCGCATCCTTGTGTGACTGCATGAATGGATGAGTGAATGAGAGTGTGACTGGCCTTCTCTTCCCCATCTTTTTCTCTCCCTCTACCTGTGGGCAGAGGGACGCGGTCGTCACTACGCTGGAACAGGAGGCGATGCAAGAAAGCTACTCGACTGAGCCCCATCCTATCCTTTTCATTAGGGATAGGAGCGATTATCCACCACTTCCCTCAACAAAGGGGGGGGGGGGGGGGAGTGGAAGCCAACAAGAGACAAACCCATGACTTCATATTGCCTCTTGCAATAGGAACAATTTCTTGCTTGCTAGTTTTAAGAGGTACGCTTGCCTCCCTCTTATTACTTGGGTCCAGAGGTCTGACCATTGATCCTGCGGAACATACCCCAATCATTGGGCAGAGGCTAGGATCCCTCCCTCTGCTCTTACGACCAGGGAGGGAACCAAGGTTGGACAAACACCATTCTGTTCATAAGACTCAGATTCCACCCACCAAGAAGTGAGTCTTCCTATTGTAAAGGACCGATGGTTTGTATTCGTATCGGAACAAATAACAATTTGTCAAAAATTGTATTTTTCCTAACTATACAAACCTGAGGTCCTTTACACATAGTCCCACCTCATGCCACCCCTCACTCTATTTTCCTGGGCCTAAAGTAAAGTGGATCTTCACCTCCCATTCGGACAAGCAGTTAACTACCAAACTCCCTTGTTCGAAGCTTACGACTGGTTCCAGCTGCCGCAAGTTACATTCCTATTGTAAAGGCCCTCAGGTTTGTATAGTTAGGAAAAATACAGTTTTTGACAAATTGTTATTTTATCATAAATTATGAAATAATGGTAGGTACAATTCAAGTGCTCTTTCTGAGAGATGTGGCCGCTGTCACTGCTCGGTCATTTACCCCAATGGGAAATTCCAAAGTGAACTTTTATGACTGTATAGGTATAGGCTAATGCAATTATTTTTTTATTATATTTTTGTGGTGGTACTGTTAATTATATAGTCAAACTCAAAGTAGTTTTAAGCTTTGGTAAAGCTTTGGCATCAGGAACATAGTGTCCAGTGTAAAACTGTAGGCCAACTACCATGGCGTGATTCTTGTTGCTCGCTGACTTGAATATTTGTGGCTTCTGGTTTTGTAAGTTTTATTTGTCTGTTAACATTTATTGCGTTTATCCCTAAAGGACTGGTCCTAAACATGGCGTCCATTTTGCTCGTAGACTGGAAATATTTACTGGACTAGGGGTGTGTGGTGATAATGTGCACTTTTCATTGAAAGTCACTTTAGGCCTAGTGAAATGATTGGTAGATCTAGGTAATAACTCTGCGTCGGGTATTTCTTTGGAAATTACAGTTTCCTATATTAGTATTTGGGTTGCTTATTAAGAATTTACCGTTAATTTGGGGGATCAGCTGTAATTACCCCTCAGGGGCTAGAGCTAAACACAGCCAAATACATTTGACGTCCCACTCCTTAGTGGCTGTCGTATTTGCGGGAACGTTCCTTGTAGTCCGTATGGAGTTATTGCCTAGATTTACCAAATGATTAGTATGTACTTTTGTTGAAATTCTTAATGCAAGAAGACTGTTGTGGCCTTAGGTCCGAATTCAGTGGAATTGGTTATTTACAAAAACGAAGTGTTGTGTATGAGGAAGGAATAGCAGAAATGCTATGCCTGTATCTACAGTATGATACTTCGTTTGGCAATCTTTAGCATACTGCACCACAGTACACTTGAGCCCCAGCTGTTTATGAAAGGCATAAAAATATTTTGGAGGCCACAGTAAGGTGGTTAATACTGTATCTTTTGGGATGCTTTTACGAAAATGCCTTTTCTGTTTAGAAGCAAATGGAACTTTCTTGAAAATTTGATAGGATAAGGGTTCTGTTTATACAAGTAAAACATTCATGAACGTAGTGTGGATTATTACAATTTTATTAGATTGATGACTTTAGGGTATAGTTTGACATTTTCTATAGTGCACTGATATAATGGACTATATAGTATATCGTACTTACGGATATATAGTGGGGCAAAATGGAAATGTAGAATTATTACCGTTTCTTTATTAATTTACATTGCTTTCAATTCTGAAAAATTATGTGAAAGAAAGATTTTACTGTCCTGCAGTTTATTCATATTAATAAACAGCTGTTTTCCGATGTTAGTTACTGTAATCGGGGTTTCTTTTATAATGGTGTAGACTTGGACCCTTATGTCCATTATATCGGTGAGCTGCAACCTGATTTCTTCTGGTTAATAATAATAATAATAATAATAATAATAATAATAATAATATCCTTTATTTCAGCTCAGGGCCATATACAAGGAATATGCAAAATACAGACAGTAACATACACAATCTAGATACATGAGACATGATAAAAAAAATGAGTAATCGGCACTTATCCACAAAATAGTGAGGTAGCATAAAAGATAGTAATCATAATACGGGTAATAACAGTAAAATATTGGTGAGAAAAAAATATGCATTGAGAGTAATAACAGTTAGTGCACATATATAACTTAAATTTCCACTAGAGACCTTAGGTGGTTACAGTAGTCAATGTAAAAAAACTTTAACTTGATAGTAATCACAGTAATAATAAACAATTAAAATGTCAGCAATAAATGTAATAATGACAAAATCTGCAGAACACATCTTGCCAATACAGAGATTAGGTCCTTTAGGGGACAAAGGCCTCATTTTCCCATCTTTCCCACAATTTAGATCTTCTTGCTTCACTCCTTAGGATGCTTTGTATGAGCGAGTTGCTGCTGTTGCTCACTCGGGTTACCAGACTGGACATTGTTCGCCTAACAATGATTTTTAAATTGTCCAGGTGGTTTTCTATGAACATCTGTGTGGCGGAGTGGTAGCGGGGAGTGTTTGTGAGGCGTCACAGAATGTCATTGTGCACAACAGTGATGCGTCTCATGGTCTCTCTGGTATAGTTCGTCCAGAGGGAACACCCATAGATACTGCAGCAGTACGAGCGGAAGAGCAGCAGTTTCACGTCTCGGTGACAGAAGGCAAACCTCCTTGCAATCATGTTGCCAGTTGCACATAGTTTACGACACCTCTGTTTAATGTCTGCCGTATCTTTTAGGTCGTCGGTGATAGTGTGACCCAAATACGGAAATTCGCGCACAAATTCCAGCCGATGGTTTCCGAGGAAAATTTCTGGTTCTGCAATATGCTTAAGCGATCTCGGGAGCAGCGACATGCACTGGGTCTTGGTTTCGTTGTAAATTATATCAAATTCTTCTGCATATTGGCAGCAAGTGTCGATGAGTCGTTGGAGACCTTGCACTGACGGGGAAATCAGAGCCATATCGTCTGCATAACAGAGGTTGTTTATAGTTGTATCATTGGGGGTGCATCTGATTGGGAGTGAGTTCAGTTTGACATTCAAGGCATCTGTGTACGTATTAAACAGGTATGGAGAGAGAATGCCCCCTTGCCGAAGCCCGTTTAGGGAGCCGAAGGTGTACGATAATACGTTACCCCATTTGACACAGAATTGCTGTGTGGGGAACCAGCAATGTAAAATGCCAATTAGATACAGGGGTGTGCCCCTTTTATGCAGCTTCAGGAATAGCTTCAGGTAGTTTACTCTGTCAAATGCTTTTCTCACATCTACAAAACACAGGAAAACAGGAGAGGCTGATGATAGATAGTAGTTCAGCAATTCTTTCAGTATGTAAATGCAGGTGTCGGTTGAGTGGTTTGCTTTAAACCCGAACTGGTTGTCAGTGGTGTGTAGAAAGGGGAGAAGTCTCACTAGAAGAACCGACTCAAGTATCTTCGATGCGATCGTTGTGATTGCAATTGGCCAGTAGTTGCCAGGGTCAGCTGCATCCTTTAGCTTGTTTTTGATTAATGGTATCAAGTGAACTAAGAGTAGGGAGTCTGGAAGAAACTGGTGAATTATGCTCGCATTGAATAGGGCAGCTAGCAAAATGTAAATTATCGGATGGCAGAATTTGAAAGCCTCTGCAGGAAGACCATCACAGCTGGGCAATTTATTATTAGGTAAGCTGTTTATGGCATCGCTGATGTTACCTGGCGTAATACGGTCTGCAAAACGAAATTGAATGTTGTCAGTAAGGAGGTTATCTACATCCCTTCGGGAATCTTGATCATTTATGCAATTCAGGATATTGTTGAAGTGATCGCCCCACATACTTGCGATGGCTTCGTCTCCGACTGCTTCCCCTACTCTCTGTGATAGGTTTTTAGTTTTGGGATTTAAGGACTGGATATCTTTTCAAAGACGAGGATAATCACCAGATTCTAAGTTTCTAGACATTGCATTGGCTCTTAGTTGTTTTTCATTTAACCTGCAGTGCTTAAGAGCAAGTTTGAACTGCGCTCTCGCCTGTCTCATTAGTAATGCAGTGTGCCCTTCCCAGGGGCTACCATTTTGTCTCCGCAGTAAAAAAATTTCTCATGAGTATGTATACAGATCTTTAACCAGGTCATTCCATCCAAGTATATTACGAGAATTACCTTGATGAAATCTATAGGCAGTCCTGCCCGAAGCAAGTATAGTGGAGATTATGATCGAATAGAATTCATTCAGATCCCTCCTGTGATGGTCATTTCTAAAATTTGTGTTAATACAAAGTAAGGCGTCTGCCGGTTGAACTACTGACCGCAACCTGGTTTCCGTGGTCGCCCTAAAGTATCTGGTTTTCTGTTGGTTTTTAAAATCCCAGTTTACAGCTGGTGGGTGATCAGTTAGGGCTTTCACGGTAGGGAGGGATGGGGTACTGAATGACACCTGTAATGGGATGTGATCATAGCCCCTTGCAAGATCATAGTGAATATTGCAGGTCATAATAGAATCATGAAGTTGTTGATATGTGATGCAATGGTCCAGCCAGGAGGTTGTAATAGCGTCCGCTCTATTATGTACACTCGACAAGAAAACTGAAGATACAGTTTTCATTAGCTTTCGTTCATCCAATTTCCCATTTGTTTTTACTGAAAAGACATAATATCGCTAAATTTACTCTAGAATATGAAAATATACTGCAAATTATATCATATAAGTTAAAACTGCAAAACAAAACCGTTCAGATACTTAAAAACACGATATATGTCCGAAGTAATTGGAATTTCCCTGATGGATTCGTTCATAGAGATCTGGTAGATAGAATGTGAATTTCAGATTTTAGTACTATGTATCACGACGACAATATTTACTCGTTTTGCTTCATGAACGGGGATATTATTGCATCATAGTAAGTGGCGAATGCAATTATTTTAGTTTATACAAACTTATATTTGTATTCCAAAGCGATTAAAGTTAGCTGACGTCAATGGCACTCAGTGTTGCGACGGCTAAGGTGGGTTGAAGAAATCTAGTTGCATCCGCAAGAGCGTTTTTTATGATGCGAGGAGGAGCCCTAGAACTTCGAGCAGGAAAGCGCAAGTCACTGGATACTGGCTAACGTAACGGATTTCACACTTTGATTACTTTGACGTTGACATGGATCGAATGCTAGTTGCTGTTTACAAAGCAAGCTACTGTCTTTAAACATAAATCTTAATCAAGGTTAAAGTAGCATGTCAGCTCAAAGATTTTCTGGCTATATGCTCCCATTACAGAGCAGTTCGTAGTAGCCTACAACCCTACACGACTGCATTTCTTTGCCACGAGGCTGAAAGATCTCCTACGATATAAAACTGTAATTGCCTGTGCAATACATACTGAGTTCTTTGTGGTAATAAATATTTTTACTTAACACAGCTTTTTTCGTGAATGATTTGTGGATGAAACCCGATTTTCAAAAGACTATATCAAGAGAGCAAGAATGACCGCACCCTGTGTCTAAAATTTACCACGTCTTTTTTACAATCTTTGAATGCTACGGCAACTGCCGAATGTAATCAAGATTAGGGTATGAATTTCTTAGAGAATTAACTTGAGTATTATAATCCTTAAAATTTTATCTCGCATAGTGCAGCACGATCTGGGCAGTCATATCTACAGTCATATCTAGGCTTATCGATAGAGATACTTAATTCATTATATTTTCTTCTGCCTTTCCCCTGTCACAAGTCCGTCACCAGTACTATAATTCTCTCTCTCTCTCTCCCTCTTCTCTTCTATCTCTCCCTCGTCTCTCTCTCTCTCTCTCTCTCTCTCTCTCTCTCTCTCTCTCCACTTCAAAAACATACTTTAAAAATATATATTACCACTCAATCGCCCAAAGAAAATATAATGAAATTAAGTAGTTACAAATAGGCCTAAGCTCTCATGTAAGCAGATTTTGCTCTCTCTCTCTCTCTCTCTCTCTCTCTCTCTCTCTCTCTCTCTCTCTCTCTCTCTCCACTATTAAAACACATTTGAACAAATATTATCACTCAATCTCTCAAAGTAAATATAATGAATTAAGTATCGCTATCGATAGGCCTATGCTTGCACTCTCTCTCTCTCTCTCTTCCAAGTTTCTCTCTCTCTCTCTCTCTCTACCTCTCTCTCTCCACTTTTGAAACTTTTGAAAAAATATCATCACTCAATCTCTCGATAGGCCTATGCTTGCGCGCGCTCTCTCTATCGTCATAATATTTCCTTCTTTACTGTATTGTTCCTCATGATTTCCACAAGTACTGCCCAAATTTTAAAACACTTCCTCTCATTGTTTAAGATCCGTCTTCAATTACGTATGAATTTTACGTCAGTTTAATGTCAAACATTACTTATGAATAAGGTTTCACAGTAGGTTTTAAAAAAGGATGATCGATATTCTACCCTGAACTGACGTCACCAAACTAACATTAACGAATAATATAGAGCCTGTTTCTACATCCAAGTATAAATGATTATAGGACCTCTACTGAATCTTTATGGTGTAAAGTTAATGGAAATCTAGAGAGCAACAAACGCTATGATTTTGAAGCTCCGCCCCCTATCTAGAGTTGCCAGGTGTGGCATTATTGAACGATATATGTCCGAAGATTTAAAAAAACTGTATGTTGACTTTCCTTGCCGAGTGTACGTAATGTGTTCAGGAGCACATTCTGAAGGAGGGTTTGAGGAGGAAGCAGGGAAATGACGCGTCATAATGATCTCTCGAGTTAGTAATGGACGAGTATGATTGCTATCGTCATTTGGGGAGAAGTTAATTTTGAATTTGTGGTATGGAAGATCGCTCCAGATTTGGTTGAAATCGGGTCATCACAAACTTTCATATATGCATATTTTCAAAACATACATCAATGGAATCATTTAGATGGGAAGATATTACGGTCTTCTCGCATAACTGGATGAATACTAGATTGTTCTTTTTGTGTGTACCAGTTCTCTCTCTCTCTCTCCATACAGTTAGTTAGAGAGAGACATTAACACACATTTGCGTTTGAGGAGACAAAATAAATCTTACAGCATGACATGCTATATTGCGAATAAATAACCACTTTATTCTATTTTGTTACTCATAGTATATTTGGTTATATCTGCAATTGGTAATGATGGATGCCCAGCTGTTTCCCTATCAATTACCTTTCTTATCCCCCGATGAAGACGCGGACCTATTTTACCCAGAGATGACTTGAAGGAAGCAGCCACTAAATTCGACCATCTTGATTGATGTGGGTTCCTCCCTTCCTTCCTTCCGAAGGCTTTGTTTGTCCGTCGGCACTTTTTCCCGTCTGCGCATTTTTATCAGTCCACAGATCTTGAAAGCTACTGAGGATAGAGGGCTGCAAATTTGTACGTCGATCACCCACCCTCTAATTATCAAACATGCCAAATTGCAGTCCTCTAAGTCCAGTAGTGTTAATCTTATATAAGGTTAAAGCTATAGGACGGTTCACCACTGGGTCGTTGCTGAAAGCCTCAAGGGCCGCTTCTCATACAGAAAACTCGATTGCGCCAAAGAAACTTCTGCGCATTTTTTAGTTGTTTCTTATTAATGATGATAATGAAATTTCATCATGTCAAAGAAGATCCCGACGCCTGTTTGCACCTTATAGCATCTGGATTCGTCCACCTGTGTCATGGGACCATCTTGGTATGACCCAAGGAAACATCATTAACATTTATACCAGTAACAAGCTGATGATGGGAAGGTTATAAGACGCACAGAGAAGAATGTATAAACTAATTGCTACAGGAAGGGTTAATAATAATAATAATAATAATAATAATAATAATAATAATAATAATGATATGGTAATTAATTCAATATAGTATATTTTCTATTTCTCTTACAACTTGCTTCTCTGGCTCAGCGATACTTAATAATAAAAGACCAATATTCACATTGGGAGAAATCAGAATATTGCTGCCACTTCATCACGCAGTCGAGGCCGATGGGTAAACGCTTCGTAATCGAATAATATATCCTCGATGGTATCCAGAAACAGCAGGAGGACCTTGGGAACCTATATAGGACGACTGACGCCCTTCGACCACCTCTCTCTCTCTCTCTCTCTCTCTCTCTCTCTCTCTCTCTCTCTCTCTCTCTCAGTACCTACGAGAACCTGTAGACATACCCTGGTCACTGAAAAGGAGACTGTCATTTTTTTTCTTTTATCAAAACAAAGTATAAATTCTGTCAACATATATATACAAAGTCAATACGACGGAATGATATTACATACCTACTTATTGGTGATGGTGGAGGTCCCTTCGAAGGGCGTGCTACCAGGTCGTCCTCAGGGCGAGAGCTTGAGCTACGATCACCCTCAGGGTTACTAGGGACGTCCTCAGGATGAGAGCTAACGCAGCGACATCGTCGGTAACTTCGAGGTTATCGAC
>NC_087215.1:78355219-78357752 GCF_015104395.2 Macrobrachium nipponense
AAGATGGGATTTTGCATGCAGTGCATAACCCAATTTACATATGAAGTAGAATGCATTAACTTACAGGTTTTTACGCAACACCAGAGGTTGCCACAGTAGGAGTATATGCAAGTACTCAATCCATTATGCATTGCATAACCCATATTTTGCATATATAAAAGGCATTGAACTTACGGGTTTTTACGCCACGCCAGAGGTTGCCACTGCGGTATATGCAAAAGATGGGATTCGACATGCAGTGCATAACCCAATTCACATATGAAGTAGAAGGCTTTAACTTACAGGTTTTTACATGATACCCATTTCAGAGGGTGTATCATGTGGCAGGTAAGGGGAGGGGGTGCCCTGTGGCCCCTCCAAACAGTTTGTTGGCTCTCATCCTGAGAGTTCGTCCTCCAGCCTTCAAACAGCGGTTAGCTCTCATCCTAAGAGCTAGTCCTCCTCCCTCCAAATAACTGTTGGCTCTTATCCTGAGAGCTTGTCTCTCTTCTTGATAACTGTTGTCTCTCATCCTGAGAGCTGGTCCTCCTTCCTCCAAAAAGCTATTGGCTCTCTTCTTGAGAGCTTGTCCTCCTTCCTCCGTCAGGGAGACGAGAGAATTGCCGAGGATGCCTGATGAAAAGGACGTTCACAAGACTTGTCTTTACAGCTACAAAGAAACAGCCCAAGTGAAGGATTCTGACTGGTCACCAGTTGATGATGCTGCGTCATGTTCCAGAGGCATTGCGATCTTCTTGAACCCAGTCGATGGGGTTGATTGCAGGATGGGTGCGTGGGAGGTGGGGACCTCCCGTCACTGGTTTGCTGCTCTGGGGGGAGCAGCAGTGAACACCCATCCTGCAGTCAAGTCATCGAATGGGCCAGGAAGATCACAGCTCCTCTGGAACACGATGCAACATCTCCAACTGATGACATGCCAAAATCCTCCATTTTGGTTAATCAGGGGCTGTTTCTTCTGTCCTTTGTCCTTCCAGGTTTCTTCCTCTTTACTTTCATTGTCTCCTGAGGATCTTGAAACACTTTGGCTCTCAAACTGAGAGCTAGTCCTCCTTCCTCCAAACAGCTGTTGGCTCTCATCCTGAGAGCTTGTCCTGGGCCTACCTCCCCAAACAGCTGTTGGCTCTCATCCTGAGAGCATGAATGAGCCACAGGCTGGCCTGATGACTGTTGGGTGTGCAGTCCCAAAGCATTGTTGGAGGGACTCATGCTTGGGGAACATGAAGCTTTTCTTCTTGTACTGGAGATATTCAACCCCTCACTCGCAGGCCATTCTCTTTTCTGCCCACCAGAATTTGTTTCAACACCATCTGTGCTGCCATTTGCATCAAGGCGAGTTTGTTTAGCTTTCAGTGCCTCTTTCATTGCTCTACGTCTCTCCTCCAATAGTTTCTTGCGGGCCTCATCTCGTCGTGCCTTTCGTTCCTCAGAGCAATTCTTCATAGCCTTTTTCATAACTTTTGCTGGTTCCCTCTTCACAGGACCTTTGATGACATTATTAGTGTTCTGTGTATTTGGGCCCTCTTTCCATCCATTGGCTTTAAGAACACTGACTTCTTTGAAAGCTGTGAACATTATCCACCTGGATGGACACCATGTCCCAAAAGCCCGCCAGATCTTCAGCTAGTATAGCAGGTTCATCACCTTTAGGCCCATCAATACTTTGTTGACATAGGCCTCTGAACTGCTGTATCTTCTGCGAGATAAGGAGGCGCGCCTTTCCTGTTGCTGCGAGGACCTTTCCTTGTACCTCCTCACTCATCTGTGGTGTGAAGGTTTCCAGGTCAGATTCGGCATTATTTATCAGGGCTTGTAATCCAGAAACCTCGTTTTCAACTATTTGTAAGAATTGGTGGCCTTCCTTTTGTTTTTCTACTTCCTTTGTTTTCTCATTAACTGCGCCACCTTCATCTCCCTTTGTCCTTTTCTCCTTACTGCTTCTCTACCTGCTAAACCTGCTTAAACTTGCAAATGGGCGATGTTTTGTTCTGCCAATATAATTTACCACATCATCTACTATGCCATTGTTTGCATCAGGCTGAGCTTGTTAGCTTTCAGTGCCTCTTTCATTGCCCGCCGTCTTTCCTCCAGTAGTTTCCTGCGGGCCTCATCTCGTGCCTTTTGTTCCTCGGAGCAAATCTTCATAGCTTTTTTCATAACTTTTACTGGTTCCCTCTTCACAGGACCTTTGGTGACATTATTAGTGTTCTGTTTATTTGGTTCTCTTTCCATCCATTGGCTTTAAGAACACTAACTTCTTTGAAAAGCTGGTGAACATTATCCACCTGAATGGATACCATGTCCCAAAAGCCCGCCAGATCTTCAGCTAGTATAGCAGGTTCTTCACCTTTAGGCCCATCAATGTTTTGTTGACACAGGCCTCTGAACTGCTCTATCTTCTGTGAGATAAGGAGGCGTGCCTTTCCCATTGCTGCGAGGACCTTCCTTTGTACCTCCTCACTCTCTCGTGGTGTGAAGGTTTCCAGTCAGATTCGGCATTGTTTTATCAGGCTTGTAATTCAGAAACCTTGTTTTC
>NC_087215.1:78358252-78376339 GCF_015104395.2 Macrobrachium nipponense
AAGTGATAATCCTGCTGATTTATGTTCAAGAGGCCTGTCTGTTCATGATCTGACTAGTAACTATATGTGGTGGCATGGACCTGAATTCTTGAAACATGATAATGCTGATAATGAAACTTTATGTTCATTTGAAGTTGCAGATGAAGATCCAGAATTAAAGAAAGTGTCACTGGCAATTAACACTGATGATAATAATTATGCTACCATACTTACCAGACTTAATTACTTCTCAGATTGGAACACGTGCCAGAAGGTCATTAGCTTTATGTAATAGGTTTTATTGATAAATTGAAACAGAAATCATTATATACTGAGTATGTTCATGTGTCTGTAGAAGAGCTAATCAAGGCAGAAATTACCATTATAAAATTAGTCCAAAGAGAGCTTTTCAATATGAATTACAGTTGTTAAGTATAAGCAATAACAAATTTGATAAATGTTTTAAGGAAATCTAGCAATTTGTATAAGCTTGATCCATTTATGGTTAGTGATGGCTTAATAAGAGTGGGTGGTAGATTACACAGAAGTAATTTTGATGTCCATGTAAAATATCCTGTGATTTTGCCAAAGAATAGTCATATTACTGAATTGATAATCTGTCACTATCATAATAAAGTACACCATCAAGGGAGAAATTTAAACTTTAAATGAAATTAGATCTAGTGGTTACTGGATTATTAAGTCCGGATCATCCTTAGTAGCGAAAACATAATATCAAAATGTGTAACTTGTTAGAAAAATTAGAACATGATACTCTTACACAGAAGATTGGAAGACCAATTTTACCAAAAAGGATAGGAGGGTCCGGGAAAATGTCTTCTTCATTCCATCTTACAGTGCAGTTTGATTTATTTTTGGTCCATTTTATAATTAGGAAGGTAGAAAAGGGCGACCTCAAAAGGTATGGTGTATTATTTACATGTATTGTCAACTAGGGCCAATTACACATTGAAACTGCCCATTCTCTCAGTACAGGACTCTTTCTTAAATGCTTATAGGAGATTTGTTTGTAGACGAGGGCCATTGCGCACAACTGCGTTCAGATCAAGGTAGTAACTTTATTGGTGCAAGAGAAGAGTTTGCAAAGTGCCTCCGAGAAATGAATGTTGATTAAAAAAATGAAATATTAAAGGACCAATGTGATTTTATAACATTTAAAATGAACCCACCTCATACAAGTCATATGGGTGGTGTTTGGGAGAGACAAAGAAGATCTGTTTAGAAATATTTTGAATGTATTGCTATCTAACACTAGTAAAAAAATTTTAGACGAATCTTTGAGAACATTCATGACTGAAGCAGAAAATATTGTAAACGGGCGAACCATTATCCACAGATAACTTGAATGATCCTTTAAATGCAGAACCTTTGACACCTAATCATTTTCTGACATTGAAGTCTCAGGTAGTCTTACCTCCTCCAGGTAATTTTGTAAGAGAGGACATGTTTCAAAGAAAAAATGGAGGCGTGTACAATATCTTCTTAATCAGTTATGGAAAAGGTGGCAAAGAGAATACTTACAATCGTTACAAATACGCCAAAAGTGGTTAAAGCCTCAAAAGAATGTAGAAATTGATGATATAGTTTTAATCAAAGACTACAATCTACCTCGCAACAAGTGGATGTTAGGCCGAGTATTAGAAACAAACCCAGATGAAGCTGGCCATGTTAGAAAAATTAAAATTGTTAGTAGCAGATGCTTTTCTTGATAAAAAATGGTAAACGGTCCCACAAAGACAGCTACAATTCTAGAAAGGCCTATTCATTCAGTTGTAATGTTATTAGAAAGTACAACAGGGAAGTCCCCATCAGGAGCACTTAAGTCATTATGTACTGTAATATTTTTATTTTGTATGGAATGGACTAACCTGTATATTGTGATTTTTATAGTTTGTAAAGAATCTCATATTCATTCCCCAATAGTATAGTTATTGTTTAAATTGTTATCACAATTTAGGGAGCCATTGTTACTGTCATTAGCATATCCAGTTATATCTGAGTTTTGAAACAATACTAAAATACATTCTACCAAGGTGGAACGAGTTACTTCCCGCTCTACTGGGTAGAAGTAAACAATCACAACAACTGCTGCTTCAGATTCAAGCACGTGAAATGTGACTTGCTTGTCATGGATTTCTTCATTGTTGTATGTCTAATGGATTAAGTCCCCAAAATTGTGGTAAGATACGTTAATTTGCTTATGATATGTATTTTTGTATTGTTTCAAAACTCAGATATAACTGGATATGCTAATCACAGTAACAATGGCTCCCCTAAATTGTGATAACAATTTAAACAATAACTATACTATTGGGGAATGAATATGAGATTCTTTACAAACTATAAAATCACAATATACAGGTTAGTCCATTCCATACAGAATAAAAATATACAGTACATAATGACTTAAGTGCTCCCTGATGGGGACTTCCCTGTTGTACTTTCTAATAACATTACAACTGAATGAATTCTAGAAAGGCCTATTCATTCAGCCACTAAATTCGACCATCTTGATTGATGTGGGTTCCTCCCTTCCTTCCTTCCGAAGGCTTTGTTTGTCCGTCGGCACTTTTTCCCGTCTGCGCATTTCTATCAGTCCACAGATCTTGAAAGCTACTGAGGATAGAGGGCTGCAAATTGGTACGTCGATCACCCACCCTCTAATTATCAAACATGCCAAATTGCAGCCCTCTAAGCCCAGTAGAGTTAATTTTGTATAAGGTTAAAGCTATAGGACGGGCCACCACTGGGTCGTTGCTGAAAGCCTCAAGGGCCGCGTCTCATACAGAAAACTCAATTGCACCAAAGAAACTTCTGCGCATTTTTTACTTGTTTCTTATTAATGATGATAATGGAATTTCATCATGTCAAAGAAGATCCCGACGCCTGTTTGCACCTCATAGCATCTGCATTCGTCCACCTGTGTCATGGGACCATCTTGGTATGACCCAAGGAAACATCATTAACATTTATACCAGTAACAAGCTGATGATGGGAAGGTTATAAGACGCACAGAGAAGAATGTATAAACTAATTGCTACAGGAATGGTTATTATATTTAATTAATTAATAATTTAATTCTCAATAACTAATAATAACTAATAATAAATTAAAAATAAAAAATAAAATAATAATAATCAATAATAATAATAATAATATGGCAGAATTCAGCTAATTAATGTAATATAGTATATTTTCTATTTTTCTTACAACTTGCTTCTCTGGCTCAGCGATACTTAATAATAAAAGGCCAATATTCACATTGGGAGAAATCAGAATATTGCAGCCACTTCATCACGCAGTTGAGGCCGATGGGTAAACGCTTCGTAATCGAATAATATATCCTCGATGGTATCCGGAAACAGCAGGAGGACCTTTGGAACCTATATAGGACGACTGACGCCCTTCGACCACCTCTCTCTCTCTCTCTCTCTCTCTCTCTCTCTCTCTCTCTCTCTCTCTCTCTCTCAGTACCTACGAGAACCTGTAGACATACCCTGGTCACTAAAAAGAAGACTGTCATTTCTTTTCTTTTATCAAAACAAAGTATAAATTCTATCAACATATAATATACGAATTCAATACGACGGAATGATATTATATACCTACTATAACACTGGTGCTTAAACAGGAAGATTCCTGAAGGAAACTGAATATTTTGCATGATGGCCAACATGACAAGAAGTTCCAACCGTCATTATAAAGTAAAAATGTAATATCATCAAGCTGAATCAGAGAAGGAGAGATTGTTTCCTATTATTATAGGATTTTGGGGTTGATAACTAGCACCTGATGTGCCATATTGAGAACAGTTCCTTTAGCTCGAGATTATTCGAAGTTGGCATCCCTGACTTCCAGTGGCCACTGGATGTAAACAGTTGGGTGTATTCATAGAGGGTATATACCTGGTGTTGCGATCTATACTATACCAATACTATGTAGTTCGGTGGTCTTCCACCAGGGCGGCGTTGCTAAGCCTTGCCGCCATTTTTAAAGGCCTGCTAACCCACAAATTGAACAGGGATTAGCGCGATTGTGAATTTTCTTTAATGTTAATGTTTAATGAGTAAGTGTTTAGGAAATTTTTAGTGTATAGTGAATGTTTATGAGTAAATGTTTAGTGTTTAGGTTTAGTGAATGGTTAGTGCTTTGTGAATGTTACTGAATCTTTATTGTGAAAGTATTATGTGAATGTTTAGTTAGTATTTAGGGTTTTATTGAATTTTTCGTAAATGTTTAGGGTGTAAGTAATCAATGAATGTTTAGTGAGTGTTTAGTGCATGTTAGAGCAAATATTCAGTGAATGTTTAGCGACTGTTTAGAGTTGAGTGAAAATTTTATGTGAATGTTAATGTTAAACAAATGTTTAGTGCATAAGCATTTAGTGAATGTTTAGCAAATGTTTATAATTTAGTGAATGTTTAGTGTGCTAAGTATTTAGTGAGTGTTTAGGGTTTAGTGAAGGTTTAGTGCATGTTAGTGTTTAGTGAATGAATGTTTAGTGTGTAAGTATGTTTAGCTAGTGTTTAGAGTTTAGTGAAAATATTTGTGAATGTTAGTGAGTAAGCATTCAGTGAGTGTTTAGGGTTTAGTGAATGTTTAGTAAGTATTCAGTGCATGTTTAGTGAGTGTTTAGTAAATGACTTATGATTGTTGGTGTTCAGTGAATGTTTAGTGTGTGTACACTTTTTTAGTGGATGTTCATTCAATGTTTGATGAGTGTTTAGGGGTTTGATGAGCATTTAGCATTTAGTGAGTATTTAGTGTTTAGTGAGTGTTTAGGATTTAGTGAATGCTTGGTAAATGTTTAGTGAGAGTTTAGTGTATAGAGAGTACTAAGTGGATATTTAGTGTATAGTCAGTGCTTAATGATTGTTTAGTGTTTAATGAATGTTTAGGATTAAGTGAGTGTTTAGTGAATGTTTACCGATTGTTTGAGGTATAGTGAGTGTTTAGTGTTCTATGAGTGTTTAGTGAGCGTTTAGTGTATTTTGAGTGCATAGTAATTGTTAACTATCCAGCAAGTGTTTAGTGGTATTTAGTGTGAGTGCATGTCAATTGTCGGTGTCTAGTGAGCATATTGTAAGTGTGAGTATAGTGAGTGTGAGTGTATAGTTACTGTGAGTGTTTAGTGAGTGAAAGTGTATTCTGAATGTTTATGTTTAGTGATTGTACATTACTGTTTGGTTAGTGCTTAGTGACTGTATGCTAAGAAAGTCCTGTAATATACAGGAGCCGTTTTGCTAGACGCTGCTTAGATCTAACAGCAGATGCTTAGGCCTTGACCACAATGGTTGGAGTACATAGGCCCACCTGTTTTTCTCTTTGAAATTGGGTCCAATAATAATAATAATAATAATAATAATAATATGTTTTGTTAAAGATGATGGCAGCATCAGTGGAATTGATTTTATATATGATCTTTTCAATTCTTCTTATTATTCTCTTCTCATCAGGGCTGATATTTTGCTAATAGCTGGCCGATGTTCATATCTCGGTGAAAGAAATGTGTTTTCTAAAAATAGAATTTATTGTTATGATAACAAAGGTGGTGGTTAACAAATCTTAGTCTAAAGGGCGTAACGGATTCCAAACGTTTCCAACCGTATCATCGGTTCATTTTCAAGGAAAGGTGAGCTAGATGAATTGATGGAATGGGGTCGTTCGGCGGTATTTATTGTGTCCCAGGTGCTCTGTCTGATGGGCGCCGCTGCATTTTCATTGGCTGAACAGAGATTAAGTCCCTGAGTCAAGCCGTCTTGCAGAGGTGGAAGCTCGCATGTGCTCTTCTCTGGACGGAGCTGGAGAACTGGGAGCGTAGTATTGGGAAGGTCATTGCCGATAGACGGGGGGCACCTGATTGGCCCGTTCGATCGGCTCTATGGTGCTGGCGGGCGGCGCCCTTCGTGCCACCCGTCGGGAGGAGTGAATCTCTTGGGTGGTGTTGAGGCTGGGTCTCTCCTTCCCGATGTGTAGGGCCTCCAAGAGGCGGAGGCGACGGTGGTCTGCTGCCTTATCGATATTCTGATATTAGGGAATAATGTCATTCCTAGTTATCCTGGTATTGTGGACGTTTTTGGCATGATTATGGATGGCGCCTTCCTGAGCGTGGCAGGAATAATCCTCTTCGAAAATCGCATAGTCGTCATACCAATGTAAGCGCCGGGGCATTCCCGGACAGGGCATTTGTACTGGTAGACAACGTTAGTTTTCTTGAGAGGGTCCTGCAACACGGGGGCTGGATTGTTTTTCATAATCAGGCCACTGGTCTTCTTGCTCTTGTAGTAAATTATTAGTTTCACTTTTTTCGCAGGGTCCGTGGGGGGAGACGTTCCTTTCTATGATGGTATACGAATGGGCTCGCTCGTCCTCTTTGTATTTCTTATGAAATACTCCCTTGTAAAAGAGAGTGACGTCTTCAAGGGCGGCGGGACGAGGCTCCTGCTGATACCACTTATCGATGTTTCTGCGAATGCATTTAGTGATGTCCCGGTTGGAATACCCGTTGTTAATTAAAACTTGGGCAACACGTTCTAATTCAGTGTGCGTGTCCTTCCACGAAGAGCAGTGTGAGAGAGCTCTCCTGATGAAGGCGCTGATCGCAGTGCGCTTGTATCTCTCTGGACACTCGCTCTCGCCGTTCAGGCACATGCCCAGGTTCGTGGGTTTCGTATACAACCTGTTACGAAGCGCTCTCTTGTTGCCCGACGAGGACGTCAAGGAAGGGGAGGCGACGGTCACGGCAATGTTCGATGGTGAAGTTGAGTCTGCTGTAGTCGTGGAAGGCTTGTCGCAGGCGCTCTATTTCTTCCACCGTGCTGGCGCTGATGAAAGTGTCGTCAATATACCGGACGTACATAGACGGCTTCTCGATGTTGGCGAATACCCGACGTTCCACAGCACCCATGTAGAGTTCGCGAAAAGTACTCCGAGGGGAGAACCCATCGCTACACCGTCTTCTGTGTGTACATATGTCCTCTGTGGGTGGAGAAAGGGGCCTTTTTTGTACAAATTTTCAAGGAGTTTTCGGAGGGCATGCTCCAGGGATGTTTAATGGGGGCGTGGGAGTGTCTCTATACACGATCCAGGATTATCTGAATTGTTTCATCCACGGGGACGTTCGTGAAGAGGGACTCCACGTCCATCGATGCAATAACTCCTCCGGGGGGTGTCGTTTTCAGTGCTTCTAAAAACTCGGCAGATGACTTCAAACTGTGGTCATCTGGAACATAAGGAGTCAAAATAGTATTCAATTTCTTCGCAAGCTGGTATGTAGGAGCGGGAATTTGGCTAATAATGGGGCGTAACGGGTTTCCTGGTTTATGAGTTTTAACGTTCCCGTATATGTAGCCAAGGTCGTAGTCCCCTACGATCGGCAGCAAGTGAAGGGCATTGGAAGCTGCATTGACAGTCTCAATAATCCTATTAGCCTCACGTTTAATGTCATCTACCGGGTTCTTGGTGATTCTCTGGAATTTGCTGCTGTCTGCCAGTATCTCATCCAACTTGTGGTGGTATTCTTCAGTGCGGATGAGTACAAATGCAGCGGTTATATCGGCCCGACGGACGGTGACATCCTCTTTCGCTCGGAGTTCTTTGGCAGCTTCCCTCAGGCGCCTGTTGATCACATCACTCTTGTAATCACCGCGTTCCGTGAGGGCCTCCGAGCGAAATAATTGAATATGTACAGGCATTGCAATCACTTATTAGGCAATTTTTATCTTGCCTCGCTATGGGCAGTCAATAGATGGCGTCTGCAGTGCACGATTCTGAGATGAAATCTGGTCCAATCCAGTTTCGAGTGACGATTTTGCAGACGTCACAGTCACCTGAAGATCTAAAAGTAGGATATAAAAGTAGGATATAAAATGAGGATGAAAAGATGTTATAAAGGTAGGATATAAAAAAGGATAAAAAGAGAATATAAAACGACGGTATAAAAGACATGCAGGAGAGTAGGGTACAAAGGTAGGACATAAAAAGAGAACATGGGGGAAGCCTATAAAAGGAGGACATAAAAGCAGGATATAGAAAGCTATAAAGAGGCTGTTCACCATAAAAAGCTTCATCGCGACGTCTCTTTTGCTGTCGGGAATTTGAACCAAATTTAAAAAAAAAATTGTTAGTGAATTTCTCTTTATTCATTCCTTGAAACTGCATTCATTCATATAAATAATAAATTATAAGTACAATGATTGATTGATTGATTTATTAATTCTTACTGGCGTCGCATAAGTACAATGAAAATAGTCCGATGTCCCGTTTGTTATTGCAATGGTGGTGAAGGAATTTGAAACTGCATTAATGAACAATGCAAGCACAATGAACAGAGGCGATTTTTAATGATTAAGAACAAATCACAGACGCATTATTTCCCATGGAAAATCAATCAAATATAATGAATCGTACCTTCATTTTTTCTCTGATTGAAAAACATTATAGGCCCAGATAATTACACATTTAAACCATTGTACATTCTTCATTTGTAAACACACACACACACACACACACACACACACACACACACACACACACACAAACACTCGTGCCTGGGCATCTGTGTAGCCTGTGACACAGACTCATATTGAAGCATTTCTAATTCGGCCCAAATATCTTCCGTCTGTCTTGAACAGTCGTCAGTAACGTCTGTCTGCCTGTCTGTCTAGTATCCTCTCCGAGAGAGAGAGAGAGAGAGAGATGAAGTAAAGAAAATAACGAAAAACGTCTTTCATACAAATATGCAAGTCAGCGATAAAGATACGTTAAATGATGAACCGTAAGTAAATTAGAGAGAGAGACCTTACCTTACCTTACAGCTCGTATGGGTTGCCCCAGGTCCCTCAGTGTGAGGCACCTCTAATGTCTACCAGAGAGTTGCTAGTACATCTTCCGGTATATTTTGCATCTTCCAATCTTGGATGGTCTGGGATGCAGTTTAGATGTTTGTCGAGCTTATTCTTAAACACATCTACTCTCACTCCTGATATATTCCTCAGATGAGCTGGCAACGCATTGAATAGACGCTACATTATCGATGCTGGTGCGTAGTGGATTAATGTCCTGTGTGCTTTCCTTATTTTTCCTGGTATAGTTTTGGGCACTATTAATCTACCTCTGCTTGCTCTTTCTGATATTTTTAGTTCCATGATGTTTTCTGCTATTCCTTCTATCTGTTTCCATGCCTGAATTATCATGTAGCGTTCTCTTCTCCTTTCTAGACTATATAATTTTAAGGATTGTAGTCTTTCCCAGTAGTCAAGGTCCTTAACTTCTTCTATTCTAGCTGTAAAGGACCTTTGTACACTCTCTATTTGTGCAATATCCTTTTGATAGTGTGGGTACCATATCATATTGCAATATTCAAGTAGACTACGAACATATGTTTTATAAAGCATAATCATGTGTTCAGCTTTTCTTGTTTTGAAGTGCCGTAACAACATTCCCATTTTTGCTTTACATTTTGCCAAAAGAATTGCTATTTGATCATTGCATAACATGTTCCTATTCATCATCACACCAAGGTCTTTAACTGCTTCCTTATTTGTGATTGTCTCATTATTAGGTCCCTTATATGCATATAGCTTTCCTTCTCTGTCTCCATAATTTATTGATTCAAATTTATCAGAGTTAAATACCATCCTATTTACCTCTGCCCAATCATATACTTTGTTAAGGTCTCTTTGTAGAGCGTTCCTATCTTCATCACAAGTAATTTCTCTACTTATTCTTGTGCCATCAGCGAAACTACTCACTACCGAATCTTTAACATTACTGTCCTATTCTTCAATCATAATAACCAAAAGAACTTTTGCACCTAAGAACCGTACCTTGTGGCAACAACCGGATATTAACCTTTGGCCTTCAATCCGATCCATCGTTTGCAATAACCTATCTGTTTTTCTGTTGTGCAAAAATTCTTTTAAACCATCTTTTCCCTACTTTTATCCCACGATATTGTTGTTTTTCTAATTTTTCTTCGTAATATATTATGGTCTACCTTGTCAAAAACTTTTGCAAAGTCTAGATAAACCACATCTGTTTCATTTCCGCTTTTCATATTTTTTAATATGTTCTCACGGTGGACTAACAGTTGGGTACGAAACCATGTTGTCCTATATTAAACAAATTATTTTTTATTAAATGTTTCATAATATTTTTCTTCATTACCCTTTCATACACTTTCATAATATGTGATGTTAGACTCACAGGCCTATAATTACTTGCCTCTCCAGGAGAGAGAGAGAGAGAGAGAGAGAGAGAGAGAGAGAGAGAGAGAGAGACTGCTGACATAGTTTACGAAAGAGATAAGGTTGCTTTAATGCAATTTTATCTTTGCACATTGTCATTCTCGCTAAGTTTGGACATCTTAATTATAATACTTATTGTATATGTTATAATATATGAAAGATACCAGTTGATGAGAAAGTATGCCACGGTTTTCTAAGTAAGAATGATAATACACCAGCTCATGATGACTGATATGGCGGTTACCTGGCGTGACAGAACAACAGAGAATTGATGACAGCTTTATCTGAAGGCATCTGGCTTGACGCTCCTCCTTCTACATATACCAAATGCTGAATGAGAACTGAGGACGAGAGAGAGAGAGAGAGAGAGAGAGAGAGAGAGAGAGAGAGAGAGGCGGGGTCAAGTTCCCTGACAGATTGCTGTATCTACATAACATTGAGACTCATCACTCGACAAATCTAATAAAAGAAAGCATTATGAGATATATTTAGTAAATATGTAAAGTCTGTAGATAATGTTGAATCTCATGAAGGTATTTCAAGAGAACATCTTGATATGACCCCAGTATCAGGATATATAAGTATCAAGCTAATGATGGGAAGGTTATAAGACGCGCAGAGAAGACTATATGAATTGAATGTTGTAGAAATAATAATAATAATAATAATAATAATAATAATAATAAAATACAGAGGTTCTGAGTTCCTAACAGGGGACTGCAGACAGACGGGAATAAACTCTCATTCATCATTCATAGTCTCTTTATATAAATTCATGCAGAATGAGGGGACTTTGGTTCGAGCTTCTCATTGACGGTACGTCACGTCCCTGGGGTCGGGGCCTAAATCCGCGACTCTCTCTTATATTACCTTCGTTTTTGAATGTATGAGTGTGTGTCTACTATTGCAAAATTTTATTTAACCAAATCAAAGAGGTTTGCTGAAACTTTCTAGAACAATTTTATTTCCACGAAGATGAAATTGATCAGGAAATGACATTGGTTAGAGCAGATAACCTCGAAGAGAAAGAATTTCACTCAGTTATTATTATTATTATTATTGAAAAAGAAACCCACAAAATCACTGTGTATAACTTGTTTACTTTTAAGTATTTACATGTTATTTTACTCAACACTCGAGTACTTTCAGGCCCTATCTGTGGCCCATTTTCAAGAGATGTGTAGGTTGTCAGCTTGGGTCAAGGCCCCGCAGTCTTCTGGAACTTCTTCTTGTTAAGCTGTCATTTATGTGATGGCTGTTCTGGTTTCCTTGAGAGTTGCTAATCCCCTCTTGTTGCTCTGATTAACCTAATTGTGGTTAAGTGAGTGGTCTCTCCAAAAAAGTCTTGTTTTGGGCAGAAAACAAAACCTAATCTCCAGGTCAGAAGGATCAATCTTAGCTCCTTTTAATATCAAAGCTCGGCTTATGGGATCTTCTGAGGTGAATCCTTTGTTTCACAGTCTTCCAGAAGACTGCGAGGCCTTGACCCAGGCTGATAACCTACACATCTTTTGAAAGTACTCAAGTGTGGAGTAAAATAAAATGTAAATACTTATAAGTAACCAAGTTATATACAGTGATTTTGAAACATTACCAAGAAAACATTTCTCCTCCCCTACCACCGCCCGAAGATCAGCAGCGAATGACCACCCAACAATACCAAATATCCAGGAGCACCAGCGGATGATAGGACTCCTGCCACAGGTAGGACTCCAGGTATTCATTCCCTGATACACTACTTGAGTGCTCGCACTTCTGAATCCCTGCAACCATCGACGAGAGATCCCCGGCTTCGCCCCAGTCCGGCTCGACCAGTGAGAACTCAGCTCTAGGATTCGAGCCGCTATAAATATCGGCTGACCAGCCATGAAGATGACCTACGAGAAGGTTGAAACGTTGCGAAAAGCCAGAGCTACACCAGCATTAATACCAGCTTAATACCAGAGACGACCCCGGCCTGACATTGTCCTCTCTTATGGAATGATACCAACACCGACGACGACCCCTGCTTGATCTGGACCAGAGGAACTTCTTTCCATACACCAGTATTCTGATAATGCTAGTATACTGATAATACCAGTATACTGATAATGCCAGTTTTTTATTAATAAATCATGCTCTAAATAAAATACCACTTCCAGCATTATCCCCAATATGAATATTGGCCAATTATTGCGAAGTATTGGTGAGCCAGAAAAAGCGAGTAAATAAAAAAATAAAAGAATAATGATATAAGATTTAATTCGCTGAATTCTGCCATTTTATTCAATTAATACATTATTATTATTATTATTATTATTATTATTATTATTATTATTATTATTATTAGCTTTGTCGATTTTTCTTTCAGTTCTGTTCTTGCGAGTAGCTGTCTTAAACTGGAAATGGCTACTCCTTCCAAAGGATACGCAAAGAAATGACGAGAAAGGCAAGTTAACGATTTCCCCCAATTCTAGAAAAACGGCCATTCATAATAATCACTGCTTTTGTCGGATCAGAACTGAGTTAGGGTGGTTTTGATGCTGTTATTGGAGGCGAAAGAAGCCTTATACAGTCGCGCAATCTTGCTCGAGGAGCGGCCCGTAAATGAGTTGTTACTATTCAGAATAAATAACCCAATTCATATGGAACGAGCCCACCACAGGGGCCACTGACTTGGAATTCCAGCTCCCAAAGACTGTTTTGGTGTTCATTAGGAAGAAGGAAGAGGGGGTGAAAGGAAATGCAGAGAGAAAAGATCTCTTTTTAAAAAAAGATATAAAGATACCCGTGATATCATTAGCAGTGAATTAAAATCACTGTGCTGTTATTGGAGATGAAGGCGGCCTTATGCCAGCACGGAGTATCACTTTTAGGGCAGCCTCTTTTACGGGTTGAAGTTTCAACCCGTAAAAGAGAAAATAAACGTCTGACTTGAGAGACTGAAGAACCTGCTGGTGGAGAAATGCTACAAAACTCTACGGGACCCCTCCTTCACATTTCAGTCAATAGGTCAACAGGTAGTTAGATCGACGGTTGGGTCATTTCTTAGGTCGTTCAGACAAAGACGACCTGAAATGGAAGTTGATAAGAAAATGAAGTTGAATAGAAACTGGGTGGAAATGGAAAGACAGTTCAATGGCTGAGCCTTATAAGGGACATGATGAAGGCGACAGATGACTAAATAAAATAGAGTTGACGGGAAGAGTAAGATAGTGATGATGCAGAAAAATAACGAATGAGGTAAAGGGAAAGTTTCCCTCCCCAAAAAAGTAGATATTTCGAAGCAATATGAATCTGAATTAATAAAAACAAAGATGGTAATAGGTAAATGTGTCAATAAGAATGATAAATAAGAACTTCATGTGGAACTGTGGAAAAAGAGCAAAGAAGGTAACAAGAACCTGATAATATGGCGTCAGGAAAAGTCTGTCTGAAGTCAGACGGCCAGAAGGTCGTGATGACGTCACATGCTGTCAGGGGTCAGTAGAGTCTGTGACCTTTCTCTTGCAAACGTGCTTTAATCCATCAGCTCTAAAAGCTATACAATTGATTGGCAGTTCTTCATCCCCTCTGTGACCGTTCGTTGGCATGAAGGTCCTGGGATGTTGTACTCTGACCGAATGCATGTAGGGAGAAAATATATACTTACTTTTAAACCCGTTTTCCTCTTTCAGGATATTCTTTAAAGATAAACATAATCTTTATTATTCAAGATATGCAGTCGTATATTAACCCTCTAATCACGAATATGCAACAGAAATTCCTAATCATTGGAATGCCCTTGCAATGCGGCAATGTTGCAGTCAGACCAAGATTTATCAAGAATCAAAGCTATGGCCCTGGGAAGGAATATGGGGGTTAGGCCAAAGGCCAAGCACTGGGACCTATGAGGGCATTCGGCGCTGGAAAGGAAATTGAGAGTAGGTAGTTTAGAAAGGCGTCACAGGAAGAAAATCTCAAAGCAGTTGAAGAAGCAGCACTATGAAATCATTGTTAGGAGAGGGTTGAAGATGGCAAGGTGGAAAAAAGGGAACATGAATGGAGTTACAACAACCACAGATCCGTAACAAGGTTGCAACTAGAGGCCGCGGGGACGTTACAAAAAAAAAAAAGTTTATTGATGCCTATAATGCACCCTGTGAGGTGCACTGACGGCACATCATAGTCATTCCAACCTTGAGCGTTGCCCCGTCATTTCTGGATAATTTGGTATCGTAGAATGACGATTCTTTTGCACATCGATTTCTACAGCTGAGTTGAGGAAACATCTGCATTCCATGTGTTTATAATGAATGTTAATAATATATCTTAGACATTTTAGTATAGTTCGTTATTCGGGAATAATATGGATTATGTTTATTTTTGAAGAATATCCTGAAAAAATCGTTAAAAGTATATGTATTTTCTCCCGGCATGCACTTGGTCAAAATAGAACATGCCAGGACCTTCATGTCAACGAACAGTAACAGAGGGGCTGTGGGAACTGCCAATCTATCATATAGCTTTTAAAGCAGATGAATTACAGGCATTTTGTATTTCACGTAGTCTGTATTAAGTTCAGAAACCTGAATTTGAGTAAATCACGCTTGATTCGATTATTTTATACTGAGAACTGCATATTCCGGTCTGAAATATAGGTTCTAAATCTAGATATGTGGGTATGCCTGGATCTTCATACTGTCTATGAAGCGCCACCTCATTATCACTATGGGTGATAATTTTGGTGTAAGTTTTCCTTTTTATAAATTTTTATTCCCAACTGATTCTGTATTAATTTAAACACAAATATAATAATCTTATATATGGAGGAAAAGCTTGTCATAGTAATACTCCAGATAGATTTTACGCACATCTTTGAACATGCAGTTGTTCATTTGCTCTGATTTTCTTCAGTGGCCAATAGATGGCATTCACGACTTGATTATAGTAACAAATACTGTCATTTTTATTTGTTTGTTTGTTTGGTGAAGTAAGGACCGCATGGTGACCACGAGACCACTTTAAAGTATACAGAGAATTGAAGACGAATATTTCGATGCAATTTTCTGTGATAACTAATGGAAAAGTCGTAGTTATCATTCGTTTAGACAGAAGACCGAAACTGAGCAAAGAAATGTCATGTAATATAGACATTTGAACACAAGACAATTTCCTGTAATCATATGATAATTGCAGCTCAGTTTTCTGTACTTGAAACTGAATCAGTAAAAATTAATATCTCCCATTATATATACCGGTACCCTAACCCTGTAACAGAAGATCATGAAACTGACATGGAATCGTTTGACCAAAGAATTCCCGTCTCAGGAGGCCATTATAAAGAACAACACATATCCTTACTCGCTACAATGTTGCAGATGGAGGCTGCCAGGAGGGAGGTGCAGGGTGAGATATGATGATGGTGATGGCAATAAGGTATTGTTGCAATCATTGAAAAATTAGTATGAAAAAGCAAAACAATCTTCCCTTCTAACTGGATGCAGTAAAGTTTATTGGCTTCTAATGATGAATGCTTTCGAATTGTAATCTTTTGCAATTTCGTAACAGCAGGACAATGTTCAAAGCAAGGCAAAATTCGCCAACATAACGCAGGTATAGCTCTAGGATATTTTTTTTCTTGTTACTAGGAGCAATCCTTTACTTTGAAATTGGATAAACTTCAATCTATTGGGCCTTAAATGGCGTGCATTCATGTAAGATTCGATTTTATTCAAATAGGCTTGCAATACCGCAATATTGCAAGAACATATAAATTCCATAAAATAACTAGTTTAAAGCCTTATGGTTTTTTAAGTAATAAAAAAAAGTTTTACTCGAAATTGTATAAAATGCTGTCCATTGGATTTTGGGAGTTCAAAACCAACTCTTGATGCTTCGAACTGAATAAAAGTCAGTCTATCTACTGCGACTCTATTGACAAATAGGGATTCGAAATCACAATAATTGCAGTTTGCTTGCATTATAGGAAGGTTGTAAGCAAACTCATAACATTCAAAACAGCAAACCAATTAGGGTGCTTTTGGGGAACGAACCAGCCTTTGCTTCTTCGAACTAAAGAAAGGGAAAGCGATCAATCAGTTTGCTGTGGCGAAAATGCAGTCGAAATTGCAGTACATTGCAACTTTCTTGCATTATTGCAATGCTTTAACCAAACACAAAGGTTATATCCTCTGGATTTTTTAGGTGACCAGAACGACTTCTTCAAAATTGACAAAATAAAACCTAATGTCCTGCTAACGTTCATTATATATAATGCATAGGAAGCTGCAATATATTGCAGCTTCCTACCTTGCAACTAGACTGTTTCAAGCGAGGCAAATTTCTCTAACATAGCAAGGCTATAGCCTTGGCATTTTTTCTCTTGACACACTTTTCCTTTGAACCGGATAAAATGCAATATGCTGACATTCTCATCCTGTAAACACATTTGAAATTGCCATATACTGCAATGTCCTTGAAATACGGCAACGATGCAAACCTGACAAAATTCTCCAGCATGGAAAACAGTTTCAGGGTTTTATTTTTTAATTTAAATATCTATTTTACTTTTTCTTAAGGCCAAAACGACGTTTCCTTCAGACTGGGCACAACCCAGTCTATTGGCTCTCTAATGATTCAAATACCTACGAAATTGCAGTATATTGCAGTTTCCTTGCATTATGGCAATGCTGCAATCAGACCAAGGTTCGTCAGAAAGCAAAGCCTAAGGATGTGTTCGCAAGCCAATTGATCTTGTTTTCGGAATGGACCAAATGTAGCTTATTGGCCTGCCAATGACAAAGTTACAATGCAGTTGCAGAATATTTACGATTTACTCCACTATGTTCCCATATCAAAGCACTTAGCCCTCTAAATAGTGTGAAATTCATGAGCGGAAATTCCCAGTAATCATGGTGTTAAGTTATAGCTATTTTCAAGTGGAATATGATTTTATTTTTGTGGAATTTGGCTAGAATAACATTATTATTCCAACATGTGTTTCTGTCACCAAAGACTAAGCTTTCAACCACTCTGTGACAATTCATGTTTTTATTACCACAAAATTCCTTCCTACTTTATCCACTTTTCTCATGTTCTGGTATCAAAAATTCATGATGAATAAGTCATCCGTTTCAGCAGATGAGTTGAGGAAGAATGTGTATTTAATCTGTTTATGATGAATTTTAGAATTATATCTTCAACATCAATAATATCGTTTGTTAATCTTGCAGGATTTTGTGTACGTATTTATACGTTAGACCTCCTACTGATATGTTTATTTCTACAAAATTAATGTAAAGGTTGTTGGAATTACCAATCTATACAGCTTTTAAAGTTGACTAACTAAAGATGGTTTATAATTTCGAGTAAACTCCAGTTATGTCGGAAAACTGAATATGTTGAAAATACATCTTAATTATATTATTTTACGTTCAGAATTGTAGTATTCTTGTCCAAAATACGGTGTTAAACATAGTTCTGTTGGTATACCTGGATGGACGGAACTGCCAATCTATATTTAGCTTTCAAAGCAGATGAATTAAAGGTAGTTTACTATTTCAAGTAGTCTGAAGAACGTTCAAAAGATGAATTTTAACTATATATCTTTTTATTCTATTATTTAATGCTCAGAACGACAGTAATTATGTCTAAAATACGGTGTTAAATCTGTTTATGTAGGTATCCCTGGATCTTCATGTCGTCCATGATTTGCCACGTATTTTCGCTTTGGGTGATATTTTCTGTTTAATTTTTCCTTTTTATGAATTATTTATACCCAATTGATCTTGTATCTAGTTATAGTAATATAATTAACATGTTTAGTAATGAGGAAAGGTTTTAATGAAGGTTTTCCAGCTAGATTTTACGCCATCTTTGA
>NC_087215.1:78376839-78436839 GCF_015104395.2 Macrobrachium nipponense
CTTTTACTGGGTGGAAATAAACAATACTTGAACTGCATGGTTTGGAGAACTTTTTTTCCCTCGACATTTCTTACTGCTTCCGATTTTTCCTCACCCTTAGTCTTCTATCCTTCCTTCCTTCCCCCCTTACTCCAGGTTTAACTCCTTGTACCTCCCCTTTCATTCTGCCCTTTCCATTAGGCCTTGAAATGAGAAACACTGCTTTATTCAGCTGCTGGTCATGCGACCTTTTAGTGGCTATTCATTCAAGATTCCCTCGTGGGTCATTACCATGTGCTTGGACTTATTTCAATGGTATTGTTGTTATTGCCATTATTTTTCATAATCTCCTTTTTCCTCCTTTTAGCTGAATTTTGATTAGACTTGACTGGTAAGTATTGTCATCATATAAAAATCCCTCTAAGAGTTTAATTAAAGAATCATGCAGTAAAACTCGAATGATGCCCTATTTTTAAGAATACTACCGCAATTTTTCTCATTCTTTACCTTCATGTTTTTGAAGCCTTTGATCATCTTTTCTTTTCAGGAGAGGATTCACACGAAAGTGACCAACCCTTGCAACCAGATGAGTGAGAACTGGCGTTGTCCCCTGCTAGACTGAGAACCATTAATTATGATTACTAATTTGACTGAAAACATTCTTTTCATCCTAATTATAAATTGAAGAATCTTAAATTGAAAACTTTTGTTATTTCTTTAAAATATGTTTTAAGATTATTCTGCAAATAAATTTAGCATGCAAAAATAGCTCTTTGTGATTCCATCCCTATTATTGAAGTAACTGATTCACAAGGCATCGCTTGACACTTCTATTTATACTAGTTTGTACATAACTTGGTGTAGCTGTGCACATGCGAATATGAAGTATTCTCGATTATTGAAGTGACAGGGAGATTGGACAATTTTCTTTGTGTCCAAATTAGATAAAAATTGGACACAAATGTTCTTGATGCAAAGTAGACTGTCCTTTTATGACATTCTTGAGAATCATCGAGCAGGTTGGCAATGTCAACTGCACCGTCTCCAGGGAGGGGCAATTATTCGGTTCTTTAAATGTTTTTCGTTGCACGAATGTTTGTGCTTGAAGCAGAGAACAATATTATCTTGTAGTTCAGTAAGATGAGTCATAAAAAAGCGAAGGATTGCACAAATGTGTCTATTGCAGTAATGAATATCAAGAAACGAAACTCATGAAATATAAAACTTAAAAAACGCGATAATAATAATAATAATAATAATAAAATAATAATAATAATAATAATAATAATAATAATAAAATAATAATAATAATAATAATAATAATAATAATAATAATAATAATAATAATAATAATAATAATAATAAAGGCAAAGTAACAAGGACTGAAGGGATAGAGCTACAGGATGGGGATGGCATCAAAACATTGATGGGACAGATACAAATACCTGGGAATCATAGAGGGAGAGGATATAAAACACCAAGGGATGAAGGACACGATCAGGAAAGAATATATGCAGACCCCTAAGGCGCCGGAAGTATGATGAAAGCCATAAACACATGGGCAGTACCAGTAATCTGATACAGTGCAGGAGTAGTGTAGTGGAGGAAAGCTGAACTCCGCAGCATAGACCAGAAAACTAGGAAACACATGATAATACGCAAAGCACTACACGCTAGAGCATTTACGGACAGACTATACATAACACAAAAGGAGTGCATGGGAAGAACGACTGATAAGAGTAGACGAAGATCCAGAGCTATACGGAGACAGGAGAATGACAAACAGAAAGGAGGAATTACACAACAAACCAATGCACGTATTAAAAGTCCTAAAGGGACATCGAGTTATCCCTTTCAGGACCATATTTTTGGTAACGAGAGCCAGAGCGAGGCACGAGTGATCGCTCTCTCTCTCTCTTTAACCCCCACTCTCTCTCTCTATCTCTCTCTCTCTTTACCAATTCCCTCTCTCTCTCTCTCATCTCTCTCTCTCTCTCTCCTCTCTCTCTCTCTCTCTCTCTCTCTCTCTCTCTCTCTCTCTCTCTCTCTCTCCTCTTTACCAACCAACCGACCTCTGTGTAACTCGCATATCACAATCATCTCAGGTAGCTAAATCATACTCGTGAATTACAAAAATACATTTATTTATTTAAGAATAAAAGGATTAACTAAATAAATCAAATTCTCAAAGAACAAAATAGTTAACTGAATAAGTTAATATTAAAAATCCAAATAATGCACTACTATTATTCAAAACAGGAAACCCAAAAACCCTGGGGGATCGGACAAAACCCGTCCACCCCTTTCTCTACAATAATTAGACATCAGTCATAAGATAGATAATAAAAAAAGTCATAGTCTCCCCACACCATTACCAGGGAACTATCAGATATGTTCCCACTGAAGTTGCCAGACCTACCAGAGAAAAAAAGGAAAGAAACCTCACATAAATAGATTGCAAACAAACCAAAATGACACAAATCAAAAAGTTATATGAAAAGGACTTCTCTGAAACAAAGGTTATAAAATAGAAAAAGGACAAAGCCACACTCGGGCTTAAAAGTACGCTAACCCATTCAGCTGTGAGCATTATCATTTAAACAAAATCACACAGGCTACATACGGCCATTCCCTAAACAAGGCCGCTTCTCCGACTTGGGCGCTTCTCCAATTTGGTTATCTTACCTTCCCATTGATATGACGTCACTGATTCGTCACAAGTTCATTGCACTGGAACAGATGCGTGACGTCATATACAGCTCATTATCACACCCATAAGAATCTACCCAAAACCAGAACCTTGCTTCCGCTCATGCACGGACACAAACCGTGGCCTGTCTTTGCTTAGGGTGCAACCTTCCCAAATCGCACCACCTCAAGAGATGCGTCAACATTTTAGTCCCCGCTTGTTTCCATGGGAGTCAAAATGATGATATCTGCTCATCACATCCGTCCAACTGACACACTACTGAATAAACATTCTATTATCTCAAAATATGCATATACCAAACCCATTATACTAATAACACTCATTTCACATGGACAGTACATGAGGCAGACCAAAGAACTGGCCAGCGATGAAACATGGCAATGGCTACAGAGGAAGAACTCAAAGAGGAAACAGAAGGAATGCTGACAGCGGCGCAAGATCAGTCCCTGAAAACAGATATATCCAAAGAACGATAGATAAAAATAACATCTTAGCCATATGCAGGAAGTGCAATATGAAAAACGAGACTATTCTCTAGACCTTGAAAAGAGGCATGATTCAGGGGGGGCAAAAAGCCTTCCACTGGAGCCTGTGTGAAGAAGCACCAGCTACCTTGCAGTAATAAGTGGTACGAGCACCAACCTGAAGGAGTGATATAAAAGGATCAGGCAAAGATGCTCTGGGTCTATGGTATCAGAACAGATACGTGCAAAAAGACCAGACGCGACGTTGATTGACAAAATCAAGAAGAAATTAGCACTCACTGATGTTGCAATACCATGGGACACTAGAGTTGAAGAGAAAAAAGGGAAAAAATGGGTAAATCAAAAATAAAAATAAGAAAGATATGGGATATGCCAGTGGAAATTGTACCCATAATCATAGGAACACTAGACACGATCCCAAGATCCCTGGAAAAGGAACCTGGAAAAACTAGAGGCTGAATAAGTAGCTCCAGGACTCATGCAGAAGAGTGTGCTCCTACAAACAGCGCACATAGTAAGAGAAAAGTGATGGATTCCTAAGGAGGCAGGATGCAACCCGGAACCTCACACTATAAATAATACCACCCAGTCGAATTGGAGACTATGATAGACAACCTCCCTCGCCCCCCCCCCCCCCCCCCCCCCCCCCCCCCCCCCCCCCCCCCCCCCCCCCAAAAAAACCCCCCCCCCCCCCCACCCCCCCCCCCCCCCCCCCAAAAAAAAAAAAAAAAAAAAAAAACAAATAATAATAATAATAACAACATAGCAAGTGAGGAAACAAGCCACTTGTAACGAGTTGAAATTCGATACATTGAAAGCAGAGATATTAGAGTTAACGTAAAACTAACTAACTCTCTCTCTCTCTCTCTCTCTCTCTCTCTCTCTCTCTCTCTCTCTCTCTCTCGTTAGCTCCTAATTTTTTACAGAAGTGAAAGGCAGCAAACATACACAAAAGTTCACCTGCCCCTGTTGCATCAAAGACCTTCTCTTTATAAAACGTTATATTTCATTGAATAAGAAATTTCGCGGAAAATGGCTGCCGTTCAACATTTACAGCATCGTTATCACTATTTTGCATATTCATGTAAAGACTTTATTGTTTATTGCCTTCTTTACTTTTTCTTCTTTTTATCCCTCTTCATTTCTGCCTCTTTTTGCTCCAAGGTTGACGGAATTGACGAAGACTGAAAAGTTTGGCGAGAGACCGTTCGAGGCAGCTCAAAGTGACTTAGGGAACTTACCACCATCATATGAGAAGAGCGTCTTCATTCATCTTCTTAACACCTATCTATCTATCTATCTACGCAGACGCGCATGTGCAACAGTGAATTTGTATGTGGGTTTGTGCATGTGTGTATGTTTATAAATAAATCATGTACAAGTTGAAACATATAATTAAATGAGTCTCTGATTTTTTTAAACCGGAAAAATACGCCATTAATTACATGCGATTTGATTTTGTAAAAATATCCATGATTTTCTTAAATAATAAAATATCAAAGCTGTTAATCATGTATGCATGGTCTGTAAACGCAATTTAAAATGTTGAATAATGAGTACACGTGTTCAAATCTTTACCACTCAAATTTTCATAACCATTTCTTTTTCTGTTTTGTGAATTATTTCAAATTTCACGACTCCAAAAGAGACATCGATCTGGTAAACAATATCTCTACAGCATTCTCATAACTGAACCAAACAAAAACTTCTTTCAGTTTTCTTCTAAAGATTGAAAAAGAGACCCACAAAACCACTGTGTATAACGTGTTTACTTATAATTATTTACATTTTATTTTACTCCACACTCGAGTACTTTCAGACTGCTGGGCCTTGACCCAGGCTGACAACTACACATCTCTTGAAAAAGGGCCACAGATGGGGCCTGAAAGTACTCGTGTGTAAATACTTATATGTAAACACGTTATACACAGTGATTTTGTGGGTTTCTTTTTCAATTCCCATAACTTTTTTGATGTCCTCCCCACTGGCATGACTGAGCCATAAATAACTTAATGCAGATGCACATGTTTTTTTCTTGGACCCATCCCTCTCGTGTATTTCTCAAAACCCTTTTAGTCATATTCACCCCTTTGGTTGCGTTCAAGACTATTATTCACTCACTCCCAGCAACATCAATTGTCATTTTTTTCGAACTAGATACGAACTGCCTTCATGTAGGTCAGAAAAACATAAATCGAATACTTAATAGAAGAAGAATTTTCATTTGAGGTATAACATTATGGTCTGCGCTAAACAGATTATTTCAGTGTGCGCGGGAACTAATCTCTCGTTGTCTCACGAAGTCACAAAGTATTATGTTGAGCGTTCTATGCCGCTTCTTACATAAGCCTGCCCTATTATTAAGTCTATAAACCATCTGCAGACGTCACTGTCTCCATATAGTATGTCACTGCTCCCCCTAATTTGCCTCAGCATGCAGGCTGGAAAACCGCCATGCATGGAATCCTGTGATTAGATGGCGAATCCCCATCCCTCTTTTGTGAGAGAAATAATGAAATTTCATTTCCTCTCAGCTATTTCACCTTTATCATTTGGTCTCCCATTGTCTGGAACACTACTGTTCTCATGTCTGGAAAAGGTGCTCTACATATAGTCCTGCTTCCTCTCTTGAGAGTTGAATTCACACCAAGCAGCTTGATTAATGATCACTTGCCTACTGACATTCGTACCCAATCTCTTTTCAATGCAAGGGAGCCACTCTCTCTCTCTCTCTCTCTCTCTCTCTCTCTCTCTCTCTCTCTCTCTCTCTCTCTCATACATAAATTTTCTGCCACTGCTCCAAGGAGTTTGCACACTGTATTCCTGCCCCCTTAAATGTCCAAGGAACATTTGCCAAGCAATGTAATCACACAATGCATCTGTGGTTATGGCCAACTTCCATATTAAATGGCGCAGTGAATGATTCTTTCAAATTGTCTCTAGTTGTAGAATTCTCATCCTTCTTCAGTTTCTTGGTTGTTTTGACATATTCTTCTTCAGGATACAAGTTTGCTGTCACCTCGAATTAACCATATTGATTTGTCTAGCTTTATAAGAATTTCTATCTTATTCAATTATCAATTTCACTTTTATGTCTGTGAGCCTGATGTGGGTTTGTCTGACCCTCCTCGCATGCTCTTCAGTAAAACAAGAGCAATATTATCTCCTGATGCTGCTTAATTGATACTATCTGTTTACAAACAGGCAATGTAAATGCAGCTTGTAACGCTACTACTGAGTTAGCATACAGAAACAAATGTTTTCTCTCTTTTACAGTAGATATAATTCCAACATAAACTATAGAAACAAAAAATAAATAAATAAATCAAACTGGGCTAATGGACGATGGTTACTTGCATTCGCTTACTATGCAAGATTTTAAGGAATGTGTGCAGGATTTTGAAGTTTGTGTGCAAGATTATTTGATTCATGTGTGTGATTTTGAGATTAAGCTGTAGTTTTTTAGTCTACTTATAGCAAACATTGTAAAAACAAATGAAATTAAATAAGATATGTAAGTTTATGATTGGCTAATCTATGTATCCTGTCACTGTCAGTCTTTTAGGCTGCTCGGATTCGTGCAGTTTGAGTCGAGAACAGATTTACTTGTTTACATTCTGTGTAACATGACATTCGCATAAGGAAATAGCTAAGTTAATGAACCATTTATTTTGAACTATACGTTGGTATTAATTATTTTTAATTTGATAAAGCTTTTTTTTAATAATAATCTTTATAATACATACTATATTATAATATATAAATATATATACCTACTATATATATATAGATATATATATATATATATATATATATATATATATATATATATATATATGCAGAAGCCAGGTACTATGTCGTACCTCTAAATAAATGGGGATACAATCCACAACGAAGTAAATTCCTCTTGTAGTTTAAAATATATATTTCTTGTATAGGATTAAAGCTTTCGACCATCAACTGTGGTCTTGTTCACTAAAGTGAACAAGACCACAGTTGATGGTCGAAAGCTTTAATCCTATACAAGATATATTTTAAACTACAAGAGGAATTTACTTCATTGTGGATTGTATCCCCATATATATATATATATATATATATATATATATATATATATATATATATATATATATATATATATATATATCATCTCATTAGCCGTTGTTAGCCACTGCAAGATAAAGGCCTTAGACATTTCCTTCCACTCCATTCTGTTAATGGTCTTTCTATGCCAGTTTGTACACGCAAATTTTCTTAGCTCGTCAATCCATCATCTTCTCTTCCTTTCCCTGCTTCGTTTGCAATCTTTGAGGACCCATTCTGTTATTTGTCCATCTATTATCTGACATTCTCATTATATGTCCTGCCCACATCCTTTTCTTTTTCTTACTTGTTGTTAGAATATCCTCTACTTTAGTTTGCTCCCGTATCCATGTTGCTCTTTTTTTGTCTCAGTGTTATTCTCATCATTATTCTTTTCATAGCTCTTTGAGTTGTAACTAGCTTATGTTCTAAGGCTTTAGTAAGGCTCTAGGTTTCTGGTGGATAAGTTAATACTGGTAGAACTATCCTATTAAATACTTTTCTTTTTAGAGAAAGTTGCATTTTACTTTTCATAAACTCATTTTGTTTACCAAAAGCTCTCCATCCTATGCTTATCCTCCTTTTAATTTCAGTCTCATGTCCTCTGGAAATACTTACTGTCCTAAATACGTATATTCATTAACAATCTCTAGAGGTTCGTCCATAACCCTTATTTGTTGCCTCTGCATTTTCATTTTGCATTATCTTAGTTTTTACTCATACTCATTTTCAGTCCAACATTTCTGCTTTCTCTATTCAAATCTATAATCTTTTGCAATTCCTCCCCTGATTCACTGAATAGAACTATGTCATCTGCAAATCTTATGTTTTTAAGGTAATCATTATTAACGTTAAATCCTGCATTTCCCAATCTAAATTCTTAAAAACTTCTTCAAGGCATGCTGTGAATAATTTAGGGGAGATGGGGTCTCCCTGTCTAATTCCTTTCTCAATCGCAAATTGCTCACCATTTTATGTAGTTTTAGAATTGCTGCACTATCCGTTTAGTTACCTTCAAGTGTTCTTACATAAGATTCATCTACTCTTGCTTTTGAAGGGCTTTCATTACTGCTGAAGTTCTGACAGAATCAAAAGCTTCCTCATAGCCTATGAATGCCATACATAGTGGTTTGTCATACTCTGTTGATTTTCCTTTAGCTGGTTAATTCAAGAAATGTAACGATAAAAAGAATAATTCCGACATACCAATTTATTCATGTACTGATACTGATAATAAGGACAAAAGAAATAAATTTGTTTGCTTACTTTATTCCCCAAAATACACGAATCTTTTTCAACACCATTCGTCCTCCTACGATGATTAGCAGAAAGGTAGATGACGTTATTCTATACGTCACTGACTTTCCGTCCTGCGATTGGCCAAGCAGCCCCCATTTCGGCCAGGTACGGGTCCCAGAAAATACACGCGCATGCGCATAAAAAACCAGGCCTTTAAAAGTCGTGTTACGGCTGCCATAACTGTAGCCCTAAGCCACAGCATAAACTCATTGGGCGGTAATTTTTCAGGTCTTTTGTGCTAGTACTTACGCTTTGTTATATGTATACAGCTAATGAATCTTCTATGCATTCCGCCAATGAAATAGATACGAGCAATTTTACAGTTACTCGGGAGATTCCGTAGATTGTTCTATCCTAGATAATGAGTCCTGATGGCCTACCATGCTAATGCAATGAGGTTTATAAGAATACAAGTATATTTCGATTTTAAAAGATAAAAAACCAGCATTGAAGTGTCTACAAAGCGCTGCTTAAATATCAGAGGAACAAGGTCCCTATTATCAAAATATTTGAATTTATTTTTAATTGTATCATTAAAGTATATAAGCATCTTTACGTGAAGCGATAACACATTAAGATTGATAGACATCTTTATGCCAAGTGCACTGTAGTTATGGTTTTATCATTCTATCATACGTTGCTGCAAAAATACATTATTTACATAAAAGCAAATGAGAAGATAAAAATAGGAAGGAGTGAAAAGCAAACGAATTGTTGAGGAAAATAGTCCGGTGGTGCCTGTTATGAACTGTCAACCAGGGGACCTCAAAAGATGAATCAGGAGGTTGATGACTGATGTGTCTCCCGGGTGACGACAGATGGCAGCAGCAGCAGCAGCAGCACTTCTCATGCCCTTATTTCAACACCAGGAGAAGACCCGTTTTGATATACGATGAAATTGGTACTATTATGAGTCTAATTCACCTAATTCTGTTTATAGTAAATCTTGAATAAATGTCTAAAGGAAATGCAAATATAACATGCAAATTAAAGTGATTTACTCTTAGTATATCATAAGTGGGCTTTCCATCGAGAAAATCCCCACCCACTTTCTAATTTGCAACAAATAAATATCAGGCCTAAGCGTAGGAGATGGCTATCTATGTACAGAGCTGCTTGCAAATAAAACCAAGTTTTTGTAAGACATGATTATGAGAATTTGGTATATGCAAGACAGTATTTGTTCATTTTTGCTGCAATAAAATCTTATAAAATATATTTCTATCATGGTAGTCAAACTTTTGTGTTGAAAGGTTTAAGTATTTCATATTTCGGCGATAAAATCTTACCAAAGTCTCTGGTATGGATCGTATTTTGGAAATAGCTACTTGAAACCATGCCCTAATTGGCAAAAATATGCAGTAATGTCTAATGTGGATAATTAAGGCACTTATCAGAGTTAATCAAAGAAATGTAAGGGGAAACTTAGCTAAATTTAGTAGGCACCCAGAGAGAGGCTAGTTGTGACGTAAACTATGGCATCAGACGTAATAGCAGGGTTCCTGGTAGTGGGAAAGAAAAATATTTAACACTCCTCTTTAGAATAAGAATTAAAGGAGAGGCTAGGCAAATCACTGTTGAGAGTGACAATAGTATTACGGTTTCCATTGGTGATACAAGGGTGAAGAATAAGAATTTGGTATATATACATATGTCAATATTATAGCAAGGGGATTTGGTAAATACACATACGGCAATATCACTATTTTCATTTTACAGTTTTATGTTGACTATAGGAATACGCTATTTCTAATTACCTTTTGACTATCAGCTATACAAGACTTTTGGAATTGGTGAAATACAATCATATTGAAACGAAAATACGATCATTTAGAGGTGGTTGGTACGATATTTTGCCCTAATGTACCTGGTAACCTTACATAATAGTAAACACCGCTGACAACAAGGCGAGGGCAGCCGATCGTCATTGGTCAAAGCCAGGGTATACGTGACTGCTGCTTCACCTATGACAAGCCTGGCAAATTGTCCTCATGGCTTCAAGACTGCTTTCGTGTTGCGTGCTTTTTGCAGTATGCAACAAAGAAAGAATCCTATGCGTCATATACTAATTATTAACGGGTAAGTGGTTAATAAGGCGATACACAAACACCAAACGATTTAGACAAGAGGACAAAGGTGACCTTTATAGGGATTATACTAGAATGACGAGTATGAAAAAGAGATATATACAAATATTTTGTTTATATCAAGGTATTTCTAACTTTTCAGACCAAGAATAAACAATGACCGAATTTGCTTGGCTAATAAATTATCTCACTGATTAGCTGCAACGACCATTTTTAATAACTTACCTATTCTACTGACTTCCTTACACACACACACACACATGTATATATATATTATTAATATATATATATATATATAGATCTTAATAAATAGATGCATATATATACATATATATATATATATATATATATATATATATATATATAAACTTTATGTATATATATATATATATATATATATATATATATATATATATATATATATATATATATTTATACTGTAAATTTCATATATGTATTATGTGTATATGCATTTATGTATGTACGTTATCTGTCTATATATGTGTATGTATACGGCATATGTATTTATATATGTTCTATCACCCTCTTCCCTTATGTCGAAGTTTGAATAATAACAATAATGATGATGATTATAATATTATTAACAAGAATAATGATAATAACAGTAATGAATATTAATGTCATTATTATCTTTAAGATTAATTATATCATTATCAACACTTTATATGGCTGTGTGCATAGGAAAAACAAAGTATGTTAAATAATGCATTTTATTCATTGTCTAAATACTGGTCTTTATCCACATACACCCTAAGACCGTTTGGCAAATTTCGCGGTATCAGAACGATAGATACTTCACATGTGAATATCCTTGAAACTGCAAGGGGGTATCTAGTAACGTTCGTCACTACAGTATCAATGAGTGGGAGGGTCTTTAGTAATGACGTTATACCAGCCTCTATGTAAGAGCCTGATAGATTTAGCTAAGTTTCCCTTTAAATTTCTTTGATTTACTCTGATAAGTGCCTTAATTATGAAAATTAGACATAACTGCATATTTTGTCAATTAGGCTGTGGCTTCAAATAGGTATTTCCAAAATAAGATCCTTATCCGATGTTTTGGTGAGATTTTATCGACGAAGATCAATTAGACGCGACCCTGAAATGCACAGTAGTGATGAAAATAGTATACAAATTTATCACAATATTAGTGATAGCTTGTTCAGTTACAATATATACCAAAGCTTTACCACTGGAATATTAGAGAGGGACCGAGAGAGAGAGAGAGAGAGATCTTTTATTCGAACGCTTATGGCCTAATCAAGTTTCAGGAAGACATAATTGGCTCCCAATTCCCCAAACACCGCTCCCTCACATTCGTTTTCTTCCTTTTAGCTCTCTCTTTGCTTCTCTATAAAAGGGTACACTGCAGGCGTTCCTGAAGGGTGTTTGTAGCTTCCATTCGGCTCCTAGCTGTAGTATCCAGTTTTATTGAGCTTTTTGCTGTCTTCATTCCAGGTTCCTTTTTTCAGTCTTGTTGTCCATCAGCCTCTCTGACTGTTGCTTCTCAGTGTGGGTGTCAGTCAGTTAGTCAGTCAGTCAGGCAGGGGAAGTTGTTCTCCCTTTTCCCCTTGAGGTCCTTAGGTAGGTAGATACCTCCTCGTCGTCTCCTTCATTTCAGGATGATCTCCTCCCGACCTTGCTGTCTAACCCCTCCAACTCCCTCTTTGTTTTCACTGCCATCATCTGTGAATGGTCGGGAGCGCTTCTCCCCTTGACAGCCTCAGTTTCGTCAATCAGTCAAATGTTTCTTTTTTCGTGTGGACTTCCTTGTGTCTTTTCTCCAAACCTCATCATGATAATCTCTGTTTGATCCTCTTCCTTCTTGAACGGATTTTATTTATAATCTTAGTTTCTGCAGAATCAGAAGGAGATTGATATCGCCATTTTTTTAGCTGTTTATTGGTTCAACCTTCTGGTGGGTAATGACTTCTCGCCTTTTAATGAGGAGGAAGCTTTGAGGCGACAACCAAACGAGAGAGGTTGACGAGTAGTTTCGCTTCCTCAACCATTTGCTCATCTACCAACTTTCTTCCTCGACTTTCTCTATAAAGTTTGATGAGGTTTATCGTGCAGCAGAGGTTTGCGGTTTAAGCTCCCCAGGAAGGGATTATAATATAACACTAATAAACCGTCTAAAAAGAGTTTTTTTTTTTTTTTATTGAGGCTAGGCCTAGCATCTGGGCCCTATTGGAAGAGTGAAAAGAAAGAGGGAATTGGAGTGGTTGGACAGCAAGAGAAAGAGAAACGAAAATAATGAAATGGAGGTACTACCGGTATCGAAGGAAGCAAAAACTGAAGAGGGTGTGAAGCGAGACTTATCTCTAATCTTTGCATATTAGTATGACATTTTTATCGTCTATTGCTCTCATTACTTTTTTCTTGACTTTCTCCTTTATTTATTTTTCTTTTTGTTGCAAGGTTTAGGGAATTGACGAAAAACAGGGTAGACTGATCTTCAAGACTGACAAAGGACACAGTGTGGTGCTGACCTTCTTAGAGGTGATTCATTCGGCGAACATGTATATGCGTGCATTTGTGCGCCTGTTTATGAATCAATAATGTACTACAATAGTTGAAATCTATAATTATACACAAGAATTTTAATCTGTTTGCTTTTGTGCATGTGTGTGTGTCTGTGTGTGTTTATGAGCACATAATGTTGAATAGTCTATGATTTTTTTTAAATCAGTGGAAAAACGACGCTGTGGATCAAACCTGATTTATTTTCTAAACATCATGATGTTAAGATTTTTATTAAATACTTATAAAAACAAAGTAGTTCCTGAGACGATTTGCACTGTTCATAGACGCAATTGAAAGTGGTGAGCAAAGAGTGAATGTTCCAAAACCTCCAATCTATAATTTCCATAACCAAATGTTTTTCTTGTGACTTGGATTCCAATCCGCAACTGCTGCACAAGAGAGACGTCGAAATGAAACGCCTCCCAAATGTTGATCAATAACATCTCTAGTATATCCTTTTTTCATCCTCCGTATATAATACATCCTCTTTATCATCCTCCTTTTATATCCTCGTTTGATCCTCCTTTGATGTCATACCTTTGTATCATCCTTTGATAACCACTCTTAACATTCTCTCTTTATATCCTATTTTTATATATTCCTTTGTATCCTTTCTGTATATTCTACTTTTATATCCTCCGACCAGGAACTCAGATGGAAGCATGACTGAGCTATCAACCCTGGAGTTGTGACACTTCATGTCGATGTTTGGACGTCTCCTCATCATCATTATTCGTCCATAGTCGTCCGAGAGAGAGAGAGAGAGAGAGAGAGAGAGAGAGAGAGAGAGAGAGAGAGAGAGAGAGAGAGAGATGTCTTCTACTTCGCTTTTGGACCTTTTCATTGGAGGAGTAGCTATGGCAATCTGCCTACATATATATATATAATATATATATATATATATATATATATATATATATATATATATATATATATATATATATATATTTATATCTTAACCCCCCTTTTATCAAAACTACACAAATTGGAAAACCCTTACCTGTAGTCAATGGTGTCCTCTGTCTACAACCATGTCGTTAGGCTATTAAGATCTCGTAAGTATAAAAATATACTATTTATTACCCAAAGCAGTTGAATATAAAATAGAACAAAATGATTAACAAGTCATAATGACAGAAAACCCAAATCTGCCCATAAAGAAAACTAGTAAATTAACATTCTACCCTCCTGACTAAGAATTCACTCCCAGACCCAAAATGTCTCTAAATTAGCCATGGAATAGGACCCATCTGTAATAAAGATAATATTGGATATTTCACACTTCTCTCTCTTTCAAAGGTAACGGTTTTCTAAGTTTTACAAAATATGTTTCATACCTTTACGATGGGGTTTTCTCTCCCGACACTTGGTGTGTACCACCTGACCTCTTTGTGCTCACCAAAAGGAATGTGACTTTCGCAAGTACCTTGGACTATTAGACCTGTAACATCCATACAAACAAATGTACATGTTTGACTACAAGACAAGCAATCTCTCGGTTAAACGCTTACGTATTCAAATTCCTTTACTCACGCAAGCTGCCCTTACAGCCTGCCTCCAAGCAAGACACGATATGTGATTTCACTTAACACTTGTAATATATATATATATATATATATATATATATATATATATATATATATATATATATATATATACATATATATATATATATATAATATATATATATATATATTATTGATTGATTTTTTTGCAGGTGTTACAAGATTGTTGAACGTTGAATGTAACCTAACCACCACGATTGAAGTTGAGTGATCAATATATCTGCTAATTATTCATGTTACATCTCCTTCTTGCTGTTTGGGTTGATTTTTCATTTTATTCTAAGTCTTCCGTACCCAGTATTTGCAATATTTTAATCATGGTACAATGCAGCTGCCAACAGAATATTGCGATCTATAGCTCGTTTTATTTTCATGCATATTAACAACTTATATCGACTTTAACGCTGTATTATCAATGTCGTTAAATTTGAGTCATTTTACTTCTTTGCATTTTCCTACATTTCCTCTTTTGTTTTTTGACATTCTGTTGCGTCCCTATTGATACTAATTCTAGTTCTATCGGAAATAAAAAAAAAACATTTATGAATCCAAATATATTAAAACTTAATTTGTAGGGAATGAATAAGCAAACTTGGTTGGGGAAGTTCAAGATAAGTAGTATTCTGTGGACTTAATATTTTCGAGGAAGGAATGAAATGGTTATGTTGACGAACTTTAATTAAGGGATTGGAAATGAGATGCCTTTTAGTATGCATAGATTTTTTCCTTTCATCTAAAGCAGTCATTCCCAACCAGGGTTCTGGGGTTCCTTATGCCATCTCATCAGGGGTTCTGCAAGAAGTCTTGAAATAAATATGTATTGCAAATGACGCTGATCTGAATTTACACAGCTCGAATAGCGTGGTTAATTTTTGTGGTAATTTGATTATAAAAGTAAACATACATACATACATTTACATAAACATACATACATACTACATACATACAACATATCATACATCATACATACATACATACATACATACATACATACATACATACATACATACATACATACATAACATATATATATATATATAGAGAGAGAGAGAGAGAGAGAGAGAGCGTTTAGATAAAGGTTCCCTAGGATATTTAGAATTGTTTCAGGGGTTCCTTGAAGGTATACAGGTTGGTAATCACTGATCTAAAGTATCCAATGAACGATATGCATTATTCTATAGTTACAATATTGCTTTCAGGAATTCTCATGTAGTGCCAATATTCTTCATATTTATATATACAACACTTCATAATCTTAATACATATAGTTCATGAATCTTTGTGCATTCTGCCACTGAAGTGAGTTTCACGCCCAATGTTATGAATAAATAAATAAATAAATACTCTAGAGAATCGAGCATTATTTCTGTTGCTTATTTGACTTGTAAGCATAACATTTTCTTTGTTTAAATTCCTTTGTGACGAATCTTTAAGCCTGCCAAGCATAATGCAATAAAATCTATGAGCATAAATGTATATTTCGATTTTTATCAAGTAAAAATCAACATTGACACAAGGCTACGCAGCACTGGTTAACTACCAATGAAACAAGCGCCCTACTTCTATATTTCGATTTATCTTTTACTTTTTCAGTCAACTATACGACCGTATTCAAGTAAAGAGATAGCACATGTAAAAGCAAATGAGGCGATACACATAGGAACGAGAGAAAAACCGATCGACTCTTCACGGAGAAGAAGTCGTCGCGTGGATTGTGGTTGGTGCTCCAATTTTGTCTGTCTGTCAGTCTGTCAACCGTCCAAAGGTTCATTACATCTTATGCTTCTCCCTCCCGGTGGCAAAGATGATTTTTTCAACACCAGGGATGATGACTGCATTTATTTATTTATTTATTTATTTATATATAAAGATCATTCTTTCTATGATAAATCTTGATTAAATATCTGGAGTTAGTGTACTACATGTACATATTACCTACAAACGAGAGTCATTTACTCTTTAGTATAACGTACTTGTAGATAAAACCAGTCTCTCAAAAATACGCGATCTTAGAGATTTTGGTTATATGACAGAGTGATTATTATTGAGTTTCAAATTAATAAAGATTTAAGATACTTGTGATGAAAATAGTAGACAAATTCATTTCAGAATTAGTGATAGCCCATTTAATCAAGCTATTGCAAATGTTAGCCAAGCATTCGAGAGAGAGAGAGAGAGAGTACATAATGCCTTTTATACGATGTTAGTGCGTTCAGTAGCGTGAGTAACTTCATACGTCTTTAGAGAAAATGAATGAAATGTAATCTCGAGTGTGGCAATTAATGGGGCAATTATACGACAGACGTTCGTAGCGATGTCAGGTGGAACAAGGCTGGAGGAGGCGCTAAGATCTGACGGGAAAGGTAAAGAACATTGAAAAGAAAATGACATTTATTTTTCAGACACTTTGAGAGGGGAAGTGTGGTACGACACTTAATATTATTGATGAACTTCAACATATCATTTTCTGATAAATGTGGTTTCTTTTGCACATGGATTCGGTTTGTCACCACCGAAAATGAATTCTCTAGACATCTATTTAAGAAAGACTGACGAGTTTCTTTGACAGTGAAAATAAGTGGTGTTAGTTCTATTCAATATGATTATGCAGAACAGTAATGGTGTCTCATGGTTTTGGGATTTTAGATTAATTTGATTTCATTTCCATGTTAGCTATTTTGGGGAAAATAAAGACTTTTTCGTATCTCAAGAATTTGATTTAGCCTAAGATTTAATGATTGATTTCAGCTATGCAGAGAGGGCAGGCAATGGGAGTATTGAAGGTAGGCCACATTACCAGTTAGGAATTCTCTTCCTTTAGTTAAACAAGGTCATTTGACACTGTAACAAATATATTAAATCTTATTTTTTTACGTCTCTTCTCTCCTCTCTCTCTCTCTCTCTCTCTCTCTCTCTCACGTCAGATGCCTCCTCGGCCTCCTTCACCAAAGCTAAAACATCAACTCTCAGTAACTTTCTTTCTGCCTGGTAAACCATCATATGATTTTGTGCTGGGTGATGCTTCTCATTCCTGAGGAAGCGCTTTTGTCAGTGTTGTATTGCTTGCAAGCGGCATCCGCACACTCACCCACAAATCCTATTCAACCACATCCATACCGTCACCAACATATTCACAGCCACACACTCACCCGCACGTCTACAACCTCTCATATGAGATATATCCACATCAACCACATCCACCCTTAAACCACATAGTCATAACCCACCACACACACACTCACCCGTCCCAACATATGACATCCATCCTCCACCCTCCCCACATCCACAGACACAACCACATCCACATCAACCCCTAAACCACATATCCACACCCACTACATCCACAGCCTCACCCACTTATCCACACTTTTTTTATGTAATATATCTACCTCCACCACATCCACATCCTCACCCTCATATGTATACAATTCGTGTCCACATCCTCACCAACATAACCACATCCCCCACATCAAGATCCTCACCCATATATCTACAATTGTATCAACACCCTCATCCGCACATCTATACCCACTGTATCCACAACAGCCCCTTCATTTCAAAGTGACGCTACTTTGCTCCCAGAGAAAAATCCTGGAACCATTCCAACTATGTTGAATTTTTCATTCTTTTCAACATTGTCGTATTACAAACAAAGGCCAAAATACTGTAACTTTGGAAACATTCATTATTAGAAGTACAACAAACCTCATTTTATCATGTTAGACCATTTTGCTCACCATTTAGTTCTTGAACCTTACTACTTTGACGAATTTTGCGTTGCTTGCAAACAATATCGTATTACACCTGTTACTAGCGCACTACACACTTCACCTCCTTCTGGGACATTGCAATGAGTGAAAATTATTATTACTCTTCATGAGAACCTTCTGAGAAAGTACTTCTGAAAGAAAATGACTGCATGTAATTTTCATGACCTGTCTAAATATCGTATTTGTCCGTTTGTCCTGATTAAGTTTCATATACATGAAACTAAACTGCGTCTCAGTATCAGTTCAGTTTTAGCCTCCTGTCTAAGGAGACGATACCTGGGACTTTTTCTTTATTATCAATGGAAAAATCCCAGGTATCGTCTGCTTAGACAGGATGTTTAAAACTGAACTGATGTTGAGACGTAATATGAAAATTATGAATGAAACCCTAATTTAGTCTTGTCCTCAACTTTCCATATACTACTCTAAGGTGGCCACGTGGTCGCCATGCGGTCCTTTCTCCATAAAACAAATTAGAGGATTTTGGTCTATAAGCAAGTCGAGAACGCCATTTACTGGCCACCTAAGAAAATCAGAGAAAAAATATCAGCTGCATCTCCAAAGACGGGCGTGAGGCCTACTTAAATTATCTTTATTACAATCTTTCCTCAGTACTCCTCATGTTGATTGTGTTAGAATAACCAAATACAGCATCAATTGGGAATAAATAATTCATAAAAACGAAAATTTACACTAAAATGATCTCCCAAAGCGAAAATGAGGTGGCACATGATAGACGATATGAAGACCCAGGCATGCCTTCATAACCAGATTTAACACTGTATTTTAGACATGAATACTGTAATTTTGAGCATAAAATATTAGAATAAAAGTTATTTACTAAAAATCAATTCAATCACTTTCTGACTACACGAAATAACAAACTACCTTTAAGTTTTTCAAAATACTGGAAGTTTAAAAATTTATCAAATGGCAATAAATTATAATCAAGAGCGATTTTAAATATTTATTTTACATAAACAGAACTTTCACTGAAATATGTATTCGAGAAATGGCTCAGGATCGTAGGTTGTCTTATTGCTTCTTGTCATTTAAGCGAGGTATCCGTCCCTATGAAGACCGATGATGCGACCTCACTAATAACCCCCAATATCAATAAAGTCCTCAGGATCTATAAATATGCGATAAATACGCTCTATTAATAGAGAGCAAATATACGAAAATATATCAGAAACTATTTAATTGCCAAATTAATATAATAATGTATGAAGATCGGACAAATATGAACTCGAACGAGCAAAAATAAACCGACACCTCACAAATATAAGTAATTAAACCGGCAATAAATTCTAAATTTTAATAAAAACAATATGGTTGGTCCTTTGGATGATTTTTTTTTTATGGTTCAGGTTAAGGAGACAATTCATTCAAAATGAATGCGTAACTTGAGTGAAATTTACAAGGCACAAGCATCAATGTGGTTTGCAACTTACCTCCACTCTAAGCAAGCCTCTCTAGGTCAATTGCAGCTGTCGTAGTTAATTCACGAGTCGATGTAAACTTGCTGTAACTCCATGGTATAGTAGCCTCAAAAAAGAAGCAATCCAAGAGCACGCACTTCCAAGCAGGATCATCCTCGACCAACGGTCACACTAGTCACTTAATGCTTCATGATAAAATTTAGGCTGGATAGGTGAAAATTACTGAAGAGTTGACCCGCCCTTCTCGGCTGCTGAGTGAAAATGCACTACTCGTCTTCAAACGCTGGGACTAGAAGTAAACTTTTGAGGTGGATTAAAGGTTTCGTTCAGTCTCAAACTCTAGTATCAAATTTAATCATTTTAAAGGAGGAATTTTATGGTTGCAAACTATTGATGCTTTTCCAAACTTAAAACGTAACATTTTGAAACTGAATGAGTCTCCAAAGCAAGAGCACGAACTAACCATTATAAATAATTTAAACTTTTCCCCAAAAAAAAACCCACTCGTAAAATTTTGAAACGAGCGAAGAGTAGAAATCAAGGACCATAAAGGGTGGACACTACACTCAAAGTTAGAAAGAACAAAGTGAAAAAAAAAAAGTTTCACTTTTTTTTCAACATAAGTCATCTGCTTGAAAAGCTAAGTATAAACTGGCAGTTCCGACCATCCAGGTATAACAATAAAATGAAATTTAGCATCGTGTTTTGGACAAGAATAATGCAGTTTTAAGCATAAAATAATGCCATTTAGGTTTGTTTATAACATGTTCAGGTTTCTGACCGAACTGGAGTTTACTTAAGATAATAAATTATCTTTAGTTCGTCAACTTTAAAAGTTGCATGATAGACTGACAATTCCGACGACCCCAAAAATAAACATATCACTAGGAGGACAAACATGTAAATGCGTACACAAAATCCTGCAGGATTAACAATCCATATTATCAATGTTTAAGATATAATCCTAAAGTTCATCGTAAACAGACTAAATACACATTCTTCCTCAACTCATCTGTTGAAATGGATGAATTATTCATCATGAATTTTTGATGCCAGAACATGAGAAAAGTGGATAAAGTAGGAAGGAATTTTGTGGTAATAAAAACATGACTTGTCACAGAGCGGTTGAAAGTTAGTCTTTGGTGACAGAAACACATGTTTGAATAATATATTTTATTCTAGGCAAATTCCACAAAAATAAAATCATATTCCACTTGAAAATAGCTATAACTTAACACTAATTTCATTCTGAAAGAATCCATGGATAATATTGAAGGCAAACTTTCCTTTTATTCTCCATAATTACTGGGAATTTCCGCTCATGAATTTAACACTATTTAGTAGATGGCTAAGTGCTTAGATATAGGAACATAGTGGAGTGAATCATCAATATTCTGCAATTACAATATAACTTTGCCATTGACGGGCCAATAAACTACATTTTGTCCATTTCGAAAACAAGATCAATTGGCTTACGAACACATCCTTAGGTTTTGCTTTCTGACGAACCTTGGTCTGATTGCAGCATTGCCATAATGCAAAAAACCTGCAATATACTGCAGTTTTTGTAGGTATTTGAATCATAAGAGAGCCAATAGAGTGGGTTCTGCCCAGTCTGAAGGAAAAGTCGTTTTGGCCTCAAAAAAAAAGAAAAAAAAAAAAAAAAAAAGGAAAATTGATAATTAAATAAAAAATATAAATAAAATCCTGAAACTGTTTTCCATGCTGGAGAATTTTGTCAGGCTTGCATCGTTGCCGTATTGCAAGGACATTGCAGTATATGGCAATATCAAATGTGTTTTCGGAATGAGAATGTCAGCATATTGCATTTTATCCATTTCAAAGGAAAAGTGTGTCAAAAGAAAAAATGCCAAAGCTATAGCCTTGCTATGTTAGAGAAATTTGGCTTGCTTGAAACAGTCTAGTTGCAAGGAAGGAAGCTGCAATATATTGCAGCTTCCTATGCATTATGTATAATGGATGTAAGCAGGAAATTAGGTTTTATTCTATCAATTTTGAAGAAGTCGTTCTGGTCACCTAAAAAATCCAGAGGATATAACCTTTGTGTTTGGTTAAAGCATTGCAATAATGCAAGAAAGTTGCAATGTACTGCAATTTCGACTGCATTTTCGCTACAGCAAACTGATTGATCGCTTTCCCTTTCTTTAGTTCGAAGAAGCAAAGGCTGGTTCGTTCCCCAAAAGCACCCTAATTGGTTTGCTGTTTTGAATGTTATGAGTTTGCTTACAACCTTCCTAAAATGCAGCCAAACTGCAATTATTGTGATTTCGAATCCAAATTTGTCATTAGAGTCCCAGTAGATAGATTAACTTTTATTCAGTTCGAAGCTTCAAGAGTTGGTTTTGAACTCCCAAAATCCAATGGACAGCATTTTGTACAATTTCGTAAAACTTTTTTATTACTTAAAAAGCCTTAAGGCTTTAAACCAGTTATTTTCTGGAATTTATATGCTTTTGAAATATTGCGTTATTGCAAGCCTATTTGAATATAAGCGAATCTTGCATGAATGCACGCCATTTAAGGCCCAATAGATTGAAGTTTATCCAATTTCAAAGTAAAGGATTGCTCCTAGTAACAAGAAAAAAAAAAAAATATCCTAGAGCTATACCTGCGTTATGTTGGCGAATTTTGCCTTACTTTGAACATTGTCCTGCTGTTATGAAATTGCAAAAGATTGCAATTCAAAAGTATTCAGCATTAGAAGAACCCAATAAACATTACTGCGTCCAGTTAGAAGGGAAGATTGTTTTGCTTTTTCATACTAATTTTGCAATGATCGCAACAATACCTTATTGCCCTCACTATCATCATATCTCACCCTGCACCTCCCTCCTGGCAGCCTCCATCTGCAACACTGTAGCGAGTGCGGATATGTGTTGTTCTTTATAATGGCCTCCTGAGACGGGAATTCTTTAGTCAAACGATTCCATGTCAGTTTCATGATCTTCTGTTGCAGGTTCATGATACGGGTATATACAATGGGAGATATTCATTCTTACTGATTCAGTTTCATATACAGGAAACTGAAATGTAATTATCATATGATTACAGGAAATTATCTTGTGTTCAAATGTCTGTATTACATGACATTTGAACACAAAAGACTACTTTTCCATTCATTATCACAGGAAATTGCATCGAAATATTCGTCTTTAATTCTCCGTATACTCTAACGTGGCCACGTGGTCACCATGCGGTCCTTACTCCACCAAAAAAATAAATAAATAAATAAAAACTGACAGAATTTATGACTATTATCAAGTCGTGAATGCCACCTATTGGCCACCGAATCAAATCAGAACAAATGAACAACTGCATGTTCAAAGATGGGTGTAAAATCTAACTGGATTATTACTATGACAAGCTTTTTCTCCTTATATATGATTATTATATTTGTGTTGAGATAACTGAATAGAGAATCAGTTGGGAATAAAAATTTATAAAAAGGAAAACTTACACCAAAATTATCACCCATAGTGATAATGAGGTGGCGCTTCATAGACAGTATGAAGATCCAGGCATACCCACATATCTAGATTTAGAACCATATTTTAGACCGGAATAATGCAGTTCTCAGTATAAAATAATCGAATCAAGCGTGATTTACTCAAATTCAGGTTTCTGAACTTACTACAGACTACGTGAAATAACAAAATGCCTGTAATTCATCTGCTCTAAAAGCTATATAATAGATTGGCAGTTCCCACAGCCCCTCTGTTACTGTTCGTTGACATGAAGGTCCTGGCATGTTCTATTTTGACCAAATGCATGCCAGGAGAAAATATATGTACTTTTAACCCTTTTTTCAGGATATTCTTAAAAAATAAACATAATCCATAATATGCCAGAATAAGGAATATACTAAAATGTCTAAGATATATTATTAACACTCATGGAATGCACATGTTTCCTCAACTCAGCTGTAGAAATCGATGTGCAAAAGAATCGTTATTCTACGATACCAAATTATTCAGAAATGACGGGGCAACGCTCAAGGTAGGAAGGACTATGATGTGCCGTCAGTGCACCTCACAGGGTGCATCATAGGCATCAATAAACTTTTTTTTGTAACGTCCCTGCGGCCTCTAGTTGCAACCTCTCTCATTCCTTTTGTTGTAACTCCATTCATGTTCCCTTTATTCCATCTTGCCATCTTCAACCCTCTCCTAACAAGGATTTCATAGTGCTTCTTCTTCAACTGCTTTGAGGTTTTCCTCCTGTGACGCCTTTCAAAACTACCAACTCTCAATTTTATTTCCAGCGCCGAATGCCCTCATAGGTCTCAGTGCTTGGCCTTTGGCCTAACCCCATATTCCTTCCCAGGGCTATAGCTTTGATTTCTGACAAATCTTGGTCTGACTGCAACATTGCCGCATTGCAAGGGCATTGCAATGATTAGGAATTTCTGTTGCATATTCGTGATTAGAGAGTTGATATACGACTGCGTATCTTGAATAATAAGGATTATGTTTATCTTTAAAGAATATCCTGATGAAGAAAAACATGCATTCGGTCAGAGTGCAACATCCCTGGACCTTCATGTCAACGAACGGTCACAGAGGGGATGGAGGAACTGCCAGTCTATTGTATAGCTTTAGAGCTAATGGATTAAAGCACGTTTGCAAGAGAAAGGTCACAGACTCTGCTGACCCCTGACAGCATGTGACGTCATCACGACCTTCTGGCCGTCTGACTTCAGACAGACTTTTCCTGACGCCATATTATCAGGTTCTTGTTACCTTCTTTGCTCTTCTTCCACAGTGAGGGTAGAAGACCCAGACTTCTATCCATGAAGTTCTTATTTATCATTCTTATAGACACATTTACCTATTACCATCTTTGTTTTTATTAATTCAGATATATTGCTTCGAACATCTACTTTTTGAGGAGGGAAACTTTCCCTTGACCTAATTCGTTATTTTTCTTATTGACACACTGACATATCACCATCTTTGTTTTTTATTATTTCAGATTCATATTGCTTCGAAATATCTACTTTTTTGGGGAGGGAAACTTTCCCTTTACCTCATTCGTTATTTTTCTGCATCATCACTATCTTACTCTTCCCGTCAACTCTATTTTATTTAGTCATCTGTCGCCTTCATCATGTCCCTTATAAGGCTCAGCCATTGAACTGTCTTTCCATTTCCACCCAGTTTCTATTCAACTTCATTTTCTTATCAACTTCCATTTCAGGTCGTCTTTGTCTGAACGACCTAAGAAATGACCCAACCGTCGATCTAACTACCTGTTGACCTATTGACTGAAATGTGGCCGCCTTCATCTCCAATAACAGCACACAGTGATTTTAATTCACTGATAATGATATCACGGGTATCTTTATATCTTTTTTTAAAAAGAGATCTCTTCTCTCTGCATTTCCTTTCACCCCCTCTTCCTTCTTCCTAATGAACACCAAAACAGTCTTTGGGAGCTAGAATTTCAAGTCAGTGGCCCTGTGGTGGACTCGTTCCATATGAATTGGGTTATTTATTCTGAATAATAACAACAAATCCTTTACGGGCAGCTCCTTGAGCAAGATTGCGCGACTGTATAAGGCTTCTTTCGCCTCCAATAACAGCATCAAAACCACCCTAACTCAGTTCTGATCCGACAAAAGCAGTGATTATTATGAGGCCGTTTTTAGAATTGGGGGAAACGTTACTTGCCTTCTCGTCATTTCTTTGCGTATCCTTTGGAAGGAGTAGCTTTCAGTTTAAGACAGCTACTCGCAACAGAACTGAAAGAAAAATCGACAAGCTAATAATAATAATAATAATAATAATAATAATAATAATAATAATAATAATAATAATAATAATAATAATAATAATACTGTTGAATAAAATGGCAGAATTCAGCGAATTAATCTTATATATTATCTTTTATTTTTTTTATTACTCGCTTTTCTGGCTCACCAATACTTCGCAATAATTGGCCAATATTCATATTGGGGATAATGCTGGAAGTGGTATTTTATTTAGAGCATGATTTATTAATCAAAAACTGGCATTATCAGTATACTGGTATTATCAGTATACTAGTATTATCAGAATACTGGTGTATGGAAAGAAGTTCCTCTGGTCCAGGTCAAGCAGGGGTCGTCGTCGGTGTTGGTATCATTCCATAAGAGAGGTCAATGTCAGGCCGGGGTCGTCTCTGGTATTAAGCTGGTATTAATGCTGGTGTAGCTCTGGCTTATCGCGACGTTTCAACCTTCTCTTCATGGTTGGTCAGCCGATATTTATAGCGGCTCGAATCCTAGAGCTGAGTTCTCATTGGTCGAACCGGACTGGGGCGAAGCCGGGGATCTCTTGTCGATGGTTGCAGGGATTCAGAAGTGCGAGCACTCGAGTAGTGTATCAGGGAATGAATACCTGGAGTCCTACCTGTGGCAGGAGTCCTATCATCCGCTGGTGCTCCTGGATATTTGGTATTGTTGGGTGGTCATTCGCTGCTGATCTTCGGGCGGTGGTAGGGAGGAGAAATGTTTCTTGGGTAATGTTCAAAATCACTGTGTATAACTTGGTTACTTATAAGTATTTACATTTTATTTTACTCCACACTTGAGTACTTTCAAAAGATGTGTAGGTTATCAGCCTGGGTCAAGGCCTCGCAGTCTTCTGGAAGGCTGTGAAACAAAGGATTCACATCAGAAGATCCCATAAGCCGAGCTTTGATATTAAAAGGAGCTAAGATTGATCCTTCTGACCTGGAGATTAGGTTTTCTGCCCAAAAGACTTTTGGAGACCACTCACTTACCACAAGGGTTAATCAGAGCAACAAGAGGGGATTAGCAACTCTCAAGGAAACCAGAACAGCCATCACATAAATGACAGCTTAACAAGAAGAAGTTCCAGAAGACTGCGGGGCCTTGACCCAGGCTGACAACCAACACATCTCTTGAAAATTGGCCATAGATAGGGCCTGGAAGATACTCGAGTGTTGAGTAAAATAAAATGAAAATAATCATAAGTAAACAAGTTATACACAGTGATTTTGTGGGTTTCTTTCTTTTTTAATAGTAATAATAATAATAATAATAATAATAATAATAATAATAACTGAGTGAAATTCTTTCTCTTCGAGGTTATCTGCTCTAACCAATTTCATTTCCTGATCAATTTCATCTTCGTGGAAATAAAATTGTTCTAGAAAGTTTCAGCAAACCTCTTTGATTTGGTTAGATAGATAATGGGTCCTAACAAGGTCCAAATTCTCAAAATTTTGCAATAGTAGACACACTCATACATTCACAAACGAAGGTAATATAAGAGAGAGTCGCGGATTTAGGTCCCGACACCAGGGACATGACGTACCGTCAATGAGAAGCTCGAACCAAAGTCCCCTCATTCTGCATGAATTTATTCCCGTCTGTCTGCAGTCCCCTGTCAGGAACTCAGAACCTCTGTATGTTATTATTATTATTATTATTATTATTATTATTATTATTATTATTATTATTATTATTATTATTATTTCTACAGCATTCAATTTATATAGTCTTCTCTGTGCGTCTTATAACCTTCCTATCATTAGCTTGGTACTTTTATATCCTGTTACCTGGGGTCATATCAAGATGTTCTCTTGCAATACCTTCATGAGATTCAACATTATCTACAGACTTTACATATTTACTAAATATCTCATAATGCTTTCTTTTATTAGATTTGTCGAGTGATGATTCTCATTGTTATGTAGATACAGCAACCTGTCAGGGAACTTGACCCCGCCTCTCTCTCTCTCTCACTCGCTCTCCTCCTCTCCTCTACTCTCTCTCTCTCTCTCTATCTCCTCTCTCTCTCTCTCGTCTTCAGTTCTCATTCAGCACTTGGTATATGTAGAAGGAGGAGCGTCCAGCCAGATGCCTTCAGATAAAGCTGTCATCAATTCTCTGTTTTCTGTGACGCCAGGTCACCGCCATATCAGTCATCTTGATCTGGTGTATTATCATTCTTACTTAGAAAACCGTGGCATACTTTCTCATCAACTGGTATCTTTCATATATTATAACATATACAATAAGTATTATAATTAAGATGTCCAAACTTAGCGAGATGGACAATGTGCAAAGATAAAATTGCATTAAAACAACCTTAGCTCTTTCGTAAACTATGTCAGCAGTCTCTCTCTCTCTCTCTCTCTCTCTCTCTCTCTCTCTCTCTCTCATTTACTTACGGTTCATCATTTAACGTATCTTTATCGCTGACTTGCATATTCGTATGAAAGACGTTGTTCCTTCTTTTCTTTACTTCCTCTTTCCCGCTCTCTCTCTCGGAGAGGATACTAGACAGACAGACAGACGTTACTGACAGCTGTTCAAGACAGACGGAAGATATTTGGGCCGAATTAGAAATGCTTTAATATGAAGCTGTCACAGGCTACACAGATGCCCAGGCACGAGTGTTTGTTTGTGTGTGTGTGTTTATAAATGAAGAATGTACAATGGTTTAAATGTGTAATTATCTGGGCCTATAATGTTTTTCAATCAGAGAAAAATGAAGGTACGATTCATTATATTTGATTGATTTTCCATGGGAAATAATGCGTCTGTGATTTGTTCTTAATCATTAAAAATCGCGTCTGTTCATTGTACTTGCATTGTTCATTAATGCAGTTTCAAATTCCTTCACCCCCATTGCAATAACAAACGAGATATCGGACTATTTTCATTGTACTTATAATTTATTATTTATATGAATGAATGCAGTTTCGTGGAATGAATAAAGAGAAATTCACTAACAATTTTTTTTTTTAATTTGGTTCAAATTCCCGACAGCAAAAGAGACGTCGCGATGGAGCGTTTATGGTGAACAGCCTCTTTATAGCCTTCTATATCCTGCCTTTATGTCCTCCTTTTATATACTCCCAGCATGTTCTCTTTTTATGTCCTACCTTTGTACCCTGCCCTCTTGCATGTCTTTTATACCGTCGTTTTATATCCTCTTTTTATCCTTTTTATATCCTACCTTTATAACATCTTTTCATCCTCATTTTATATCCTACTTTTATATCTTCAGGTGACTGTGACGTCTGCAAAATCGTCACTCGAAACTGGATTGGACCAGATTTCATCACAGAATCGTGGACTGCAGACGCCATCTATTGACTGCCCGATGCAAAACGGCGTTCAAACAAGAAGCTGTTGTGCTTTTGATAGCGAGGCAAGATAAAAATTGCCGAATAAGTGATTGCAATGACTGTATAAAAAGTAAAGTACATATTCAATTATTTATGCCTATTGGTGCCTAACGAAGTAGTGTTTGAAGCCAAATGCATGGAAATATAAGAAGGAATCCACAAATTGGGTTCTGGATTATTTTTTGAATGGTTTGTATGGCTGGCTACAGGATTACAGGGTGTCCCTACAGGGTGTCAGCACTGCGATTCCTCTTAACTTTTCTCCTGACTAAAATATTCCAGAAAATAATCACCGAGTACGTTCTAATTGTTAATTGCTGACAGATTTCATTAAAGCATATATTTCCATAAATGAACGTATTTCATCTTGAAGGTAGTGGTCTGTATAGACGAGATTTTGTAAAACTGATAACCTAATAGAAAGATTATTTGTCCCTCGAGTTTCTCGAATGTTATAAAGATTAAATGATCTCTTAGGTCTGTCATGAAGTCAGAATATCCTTTTTAATAAAGTTAATAAAAAAAAAAAAAAAAAAAATATGTCAGGAAATATTTAAAATATAGTGATACTGATATTGGTCACAGGATTACCAAGTGCAATTGTATTTTTATCTTTTTCGCAAGGAAAAACTGGGTTTAATTTTTATACAGACTGATGGAAATTACATCTGATTAAGATATATATATATATATATATATATATATATAATATATATATATATATATATATATATATATATATATGTGAGTGTGTGTGTGTGTGTGTGTGTGTTGTGTGCGTGTATATATATATATTATATATATATATATATATATATATATATATATATATATATATCATTCCATTTTAATCATTCATATTCTCAGGACTGTTTCTCGATTTCCTATCGTATCCTGGAAATTTAAGACTGCGGTAATTCTGAGTCTTGCAAATTTTCCGTATTGTTTCATCCGCAATTTTCGAATTCATATGAATTTTAGCAAACTCGAGGGCAATAAGTACTTTGAACCAGAAATGATAATTATTGTTGACTATATATCCAATTTGGCAAAATTTAAATTAAAACAAGAGGATTCATGATGTTTTATAGGGATAGTCTTTGTTGCGTCATGAATCCCAACTTTTGAGGCTTTTAAGCGAGAGAATTTTATGCCTTTATTTTGCATTATGTGCTAATTTTTGGATCGAAAATGACGAATTATACCTTACGGGGATCAATTAAGTCTTTTAATTCCTTCATTTTACGTAAAGAATAGTTCGTCATTTGCCCATAATTGCGCGTTAAAGCCTCTTTTAATGTTGGCAATCCTGCTTCCTCTGCGGACAATTGTTTGTTACCATAACGATCTTGGTCTTTTGTCGACAACTTTTCCCGTTATTCAGAACGTCCCTTTAATATTAAGGTTCAATTTTAGATATATGGAATGCCCTTAATAGTAGTTATAATTTATAGATATAGAGGATTTATTCATGGTCTTCCTAAAACACTATATAATAGTTTCGTCTTCAAACGACCAAACTTCATCCAAGGACTGTCTTGGCGCTCAGTTGATGTCTTTAGCGTACAATCTTATTAAAACATTTCATGATAAATATATCTTATGTTTATTGTTTTCCCCGGCACGTAATGCCCTTTATTTAGTATGATTAACAAACATAAATTTTCTTTGTATTACTAGCAATGCCCTTCGTTATGTAATGGTTATAAATATCTTTATCTTATAATGATTTCTATTTAATTTATAAAGGAAGACGTAAGGCAGACGAGATTACTATAGTTTTTCTCTTCGGGTAGAAAATTTTCTTTTATAGAAAATAGTATTTTTTTTATATGGGAAACTTAGAAAAATTCTCTCTCTCTCTCTCTCTCTCTCTCTCTCTTTCTCTCTCTCTCTCTCTCTCCACTTTTATATAATAATAATAATAAGGTATTTCTATATAAGCATTCCGCATCGTTCGTCCCCGCGAATACGAAAGCCACCAGGAATTGGGGCGTCCAATGTATTCGCCGTGTTTAGTACGAGCCCCTGGGGGTTAATTACGGTCGTCCGAATAAATATTACTTAAAATTCTTGTTCAGGAGGTAAAACTGTATAGAAAAACCGTAACTGTCATAGTCTAGGCCGCCGCGGAATAGTAATATAGGTCTACCAATAATAATAACAACAGGAAGGTTATGGCGGAGAGACAGACAGACAGAGAGATCGACTTTCTCGAGACTCGAGTATCGGAATAGCCATAGAGCTTAGGACAAAAACTAATTACTGGGACCTATGAGGCCATTCAGCGCAGGAAAGGAAACTGGAAGTTCCAGACATCTAACTAAAGTTTTTTTATTCTGAGGAAAAAACCGAATTTAGACATGAAGCCTTTTCCGCCTTTCTCTCGATTTCTGGAGACTCGAGAAATATAATGAAAGCAAAATAATCTTATTCGACGTATTATTATGTCAGGCTTCGTTGCATCTTAGCATTTTACTTTCAGGTCTGTGGAGCTTTGAGCCAGAATTCAATTCGTAAAAAATATACCCAGTACACCCATGGAGCGTGTATCTCTGGAGTAGCGATCTCCCTCCTAACGTGTGACCTCGAGCGGCCATATTAAAAGGTCTCGGTCCAGCTTATGGTACTATACTACTTTATTTTTTATTTTTATAGTTTTATTTTTTAATATTACATTATTATTTTCATCTGTTTACTAGTAATATTATCATCTTATTATTATCAATAATATTAATATTTTTACTTCTGGTATACTAGTATATTATTGTTGTTGGTATCATCATCATTCATCATTCTCATTATTATTATTTTTATTTTGTTATTGTTATTATTATTATAAGACCCAATTTCAAAGAGAAAAACAGGTGGGCCTAAGTACTCCAACCATTGTGGTCAAGGCCTAAGCATCTGCTGTTGGATCTACGCAGCGTCTAGCAAAACGGCTCCTGTATATTACAGAACTTTCTTAGCATACCGTCCCTAAGCAATAAGCAAACAGTAATGTACAATCAAACTCAAACATAAACATTCACAATACACTTTCACTCACTAATCACTCACAGTAACTATACACTCACACTCACTATACACACAGTTACAATACGCTCACTAGACACCGACAATTGACATACACTCACACTAAATACCACTAAACACTTGCTGGATAGTCAACAATCACTAAGCACTCAAAATACACTAAACGCCCACTAAACACTCATAGAACACTAAACACTCACTATACCTCAAACACTCAGTAAACATTCACTAAACACTCACTTAATCCTAAACATTCATTAAACACTAAACAATCATTAAGCACTGACTAAACACTAAATATCCACTTAGTACTCTCTATACACTAAACTCTCACTAAACATTTACCAAGCATTCACTAAATCCTAAACACTCATAAACACTAAATACTCACTAAATGCTAAACACTAATCAAACAGTGAATGAACATCCACTAACAAAGTGTACACACACTAAACATTCACTGAACACCAACAATCATAAGACATTTACTAAACACCCACTAAACATGCACTGAATACTCACTAAACATTCACTAAACCCTAAACACTAACTGAATGCTTACTCACTAAACATTCATTAAACACTAACATTCACAAAATATTTTCACTAAACTCTAAGCACTAACTAACCATACTACACACCTAAACATTCATTCACTAAGCACTAACATGCACTAAACCTTCACTAAGCCCTAAACACTCACTAAATACTTAGCACACTAAACAATTGCTAAACATTCCCTGAATGCTTATGCACTAAACATTTGTTTAACATTAACATTCACATAAAATTTTCACTCAACTCTAAAAACTCGCTAAACATTCACTGAATATTTGCTCTAACATGCACTAAACACTCACTAAACATTCATTGATTACTTACACACTAAACATTCACAAAAAATTCAATAAAACCCTAAATACTAACTAAACATTCACATGATACTTGCACAATAAAGATTCAGTAACATTCACAAAGCACTAACCATTCACTAAACCTAAACACTAAACATTTACTCATAAAAACATTCACTATACCCTAAAAATTTAAATTTCCCTAAACACTTACTCATTACATTAACATTAAAGAATATTCACAATCGCGCTAATCCCTGTTCAATGTGTGGTTTAGCAGGCCTTTAAAAATGGTGGCAAGGCTTGCAACGCCGCCCTGGTGGAAGACCACCGAACTACATAGTATTGGTATAGTAGAGATCGCAACATCAGGTATATAGCCTCTATGAATACCCCAACTGTTTACATCCAGTGGCCACTGGAAGTCAGGGATGCCAACTTTGAATAATCTCGAACTAAAGGAACTGTTCTCAATGTGTCACATCAGGTGCTAGTTATCAACCCCAAAATCCTATAATAAAAGGAAACAATCTCTCCTTCTCTGATTCAGCTTGATGATATTATATTAATACTTTATAATGACAGGTTTGAACTTCTTATCATGTTGGCCATTATGCAAAATATTCAGTTTCCTTCAGGAATCTTCCTGTTTAAGCACCAATGTCATAGTAGGTATATATACATTCCGTTGTATTGACTTCGTATATTATTTGTTGACAGAATTTATACTTTGTTTTGATAAAAGAAAAAAAATTACAGTTCCTTTTCAGTGACCAGGGTATGTCCACAGGTTCTCGTAGCAATTTGAGAGAGATTGAGAGAGAGAGGATGGAGAGAGAGAGGAGAGAGAGAGAGCGAGAGAGAGGTGGTCGAAGGGCGTCAGTCATCCTATATGGTTCCCAAGGTCCTCCTGCTGTTTCTGGATACCATCGAGGAGATATATTCGATTACGAAGCGTCTATCCATCGGCCTCGACTGCGTGATGAAGTGGCAGCAATATTCTGATTTCTTCCAATGTGAATATTGGTCTTTTATTATTAAGTATCGCTGAGCCAGAGAAGCAAGTTGTAAGAAAAATAGAGAAAATATACTATATTACATTAATTAGCTGAATTCTGCCATATTATTATTATTATTATTTATTTTATTATTTTAGTTATAATTATTTATTATTATTATTATTATTATTATTATTATTATTATTAACCCTTCCTGTAGCAATTAGTTTATACATTCTTCTCTGTGCGTCTTATAACCTTTCTCATCATCAGCTTGTTACTGGTATAAATGTTAATGATGTTTCCTTGGGTCATACCAAGATGGTCCCATGACACAGGTGGACGAATGCAGATGCTATGAGGTGCAAATAGGCGTCGGGATCTTCTTTGACATGATGAAATTCCATTATCATCATTAATAAGAAACAAGTAAAAAATGCGCAGAAGTTTCTTTGGCGCAATCGAGTTTTCTGTATGAGACGCGGCCCTTGAGGCTTTCAGCTACGACCCAGTGGTGAACCATCCTATAGCTTTAACCTTATATAAAATTACACTACTGGGCTTAGAGGTTGCAATTTTGGCATGTTTGATAATTAGAGGGGTGGGTGATCTACGTACCAATTTGCAGCCCTCTATCCCCAGTACCTTTCAAGATCTGTGGACTGATAGAAATTCGCAGACGGGAAAAAGTTCCGACGGACAAACAAAGCCTTCGGAAGGAAGGAAGGGAGGAACCCACATCAATCAAGATGGTCGAATTTAGTGGCTGCTTCCTTCAAGCTTTCAAGTCATCTCTGGGTAAAATAAGTCAGCGTCTTCATTGGGGGATAAGAAAGGTAATTGATAGGGAAACAGCTGGGCATCCATCATTACCAATTGCGGATATAACCAAATCATATACTATGAGTAACAAGATAGAATAATTAAAGTGGTTATTTATTCGCAATATAGCATGTTATGCCGTAAGATTTATTTTGTCTCCTCAAACGCAAATGTGGTTAATGTCTCTCTCTAACTAACTGTATGGAGAGAGAGAGAAGAGAGAGAGAGAGAGAGAGAGAGAGAGAGAGAGAGAGAGCTGGTACACACACAAAAAGGAACAATCTAGTACTTCATCCAGTTCATGCGAGAAGACCGTAATATCTACCCATCTAAATGATTCCCATTGATGTATGTTTTGAAAATATTGCATATATAAAAGTTGGTGATGACCCGATTTCAACCAAATCTGGAGAGCGATCTTCCTTAACCCCACACAAATTCAAATTAACTTCTCCCCAAATGACGATAGCAATCATACTCGTCCATTACTAACTCGAGAGATCATTATGACGCGTCATCCCCCTCCTGTCTTCCTCCTCAACAAACCCTCCTTCAGAATGTGCTCCTGAACCCATTACGTACACTCGGCAAGGAAAGTCAACATACCGGTTTTTTGTTTTTAAATCTTCGGACATATATCGTTCAATAATGCCACACCTGGCAACTCTAGATAGGGGGCGGAGCTTCAAAATCATAGCGTTTGCTGCTCTCTAGATTTCCATTAACTTTACACCATAAAGATTCAGTAGAGGTCCTATAATCATTTATACTTGGATGTAGAAACAGGCTCTATATTATTCGTTAATGTTAGTTTGGTGACGTCAGTTCAGGGTAGAATATCGATCATCCTTTTTTAAAACCTACTGTGAAACCTTATTCATAAGTAATGTTTGACATTAAACTGACGTAAAATTCATACGTAATTGAAGACGGATCTTAAACAATGAGAGGAAGTGTTTTAAAATTTGGGCAGTACTTGTGGAAATCATTAGGAACAATACAGTAAAGAATGAAATATTATGACGATAGAGAGAGAGCGCGCAAGCATAGGCCTATCGATAGAGATACTTAATTCATTATATTTACTTTGAGAGCTTAAGTGATGATATTTTTTCAAATGTTTCAACTTGGAAGAGAGGAAGAGAGAGAGAGTGCACAAGCATAGGCCTATCTATAGAGATACTTAATTCATTATATTTACTTTGAGAGATTGAGTGATAATATTATTTCAAAAGTGGTTTAAAAGTAGAGAGAGAGAGAGAGCAAAATCTGCTTACGTGAAATCTTAGGCATATTTATAACTACTTAATTTCATTATATTTTCTTTAGGAGACTGAGTGGTAATATATTTTTAAAGTATGTTTTAGGGGTGTTTTTTTAGGGGAGGAGAGAGAGAGAGAGAGTAGGAGGGGGGGGGGGGGGGGGGGGGGGGGGAAGAGAGAGAGAGAGAGAGAGAGAGAGAGAGAGAGAGAGAGAGAGAGAGAATTATAGCATTGGTGACGGACTTGTGACGGGGAAAAGGCAGAAGAAAGGGTGGTGAATCGGTGCACAGATACTGGGCAAACAGGTGATATGACTGACAAGATCGTGCTGCACTATGCTAGATGAAATTTGAAGGATCATGATATTCAAGTTAATTCTCTAAGAAATTCATACCATAATCTTGATTTCATTCGACAGTTGCCGTAACATTCAGATTGTAAAAATATGTGGAAAATTTTAGGCACAGGCTGCGGTCATTCTTACTCTCTTGATATGGTCCGTACTTTTGAAAATTGGGTTTCATCCACAATCATTCACGAAAAAAGTTGTGTTAAGTAAAAATATTTATTACCACAAATAACTCAATATGTATTGCACAGGCAATTAAAGTTTTATACCGTGTAAAAATGCTGATGTGTTGGGAGATCTTTCAGCCTCGCGGCAAAGAAATGCAGTCGTGTAGGGCTGTAGGCTACTACGAACTGCTTTGTAATGGGAGCATATAGCCAGAAAATCTTTGAGCTGACATGCTACTTTAACCTTGATAAAGATTTATGTTTAAAGACAGTAGCTTTGTAAACAGCAACTACCATTCGATCCATGTCAACGTCAAAGTAATCATAGTGTGAAATCCGTTACGTAGACCAGTATTCCAGTGACTTGCGCTTTCCTGCTTGAAGTTCTAGGGTTCCATCCTCGTACATCATAGAAAACGCTTTGTGGATGCAAACTAGATTTGCGCAACCTACCTTAGCCGTCGCAACATTGACTGCCATTGACGGTCAGCAATAACTTTAATAGCGTTGGTAATACAAACATGAGTTTGTAGAAACTAAAATAATTGCATTCACCATTTACGATGATGCAACGATATCCCCATTTATGAAGGAAAACAAGCAAATATTGTCGTCGTGATACATTGTACTATAATCAGAAATTAACATTTTACTACCAGATCTCTATGAACGAAATCATCTGAGAATTCAATTACTTCGGACATATATCGTGTTTTTAAGTAGTACTGAACGGTTTTGTTTTGCAGTTTTAACTTATATGATATAAAAATATGCAGTGTATTTTCATATTCTAGAGTAAATTTAGCGATATTATGTCATTCATTACAAACAAAAGTGAAATTCGATGAACGAAAGCTAATGAAAACTGTATCTTCAGTTTTCTTGTCGAGTGTACCAAGCGCCACCTTTATTATGGTTGAGAATCGCATTGAATGTAAAGAGATTTCCACCCCTAATGTTTCCTTATCGATAATACTATTACATGCCGTGAATTGGGCAAGCTAATATCCACCATAGTTTTTTGGGGGGCCGTTATAAAGCATTACGAGTCTTACGAGAGAGAGAGAGAGAGAGAGAGAGAGAGAGAGAGAGATTGGTTGGGAGCAGCTTGGGCTGCCGCTCCACTACTACGTGGCAGACCGACACCACCAGCAACCATTCGCTTCTGTTCAAATTGGTGTTAGTTGGGTCAGTGGTGGGGAACTTGATCATTAATAGCGAGGAAAGTATTTCGTCTGTCTACATTGAGTTGCGACAACGTAGACTCAACGGAAGCGTTTTTGAGGCAGGATATAGATAGGGTGTGGAAAACAGCAGAAACTGTGGTACTAAAGGTCGAGCTTTTTTTTTTTTTTTTTTTTTTTTTTTTTTTTTTTTTTTTTTTTTTTTTTTTTGATCTGCAGCCATACTGTCTAGTTTGGGGGACACTTCGGTAAAATCCAAAAGAAAATAGGTGTATTTGCCGAAAAAATTAACGACTTGGTAACATTAAATATTGTCATTGGCTGAAAACACTGTGCTTTCATTTGTTTCAGAGAAAAATTGAAACGTGCTTATTTACGATTGGATATTGTCTCTAATGATGTCACTTTTTGGGTAGAGTTTTTTCGTGACGTCATTCGGAAGTGTGGTTTCCCCGTGACAATCCAAAGACAATAAACGAAAGATGGGAAACTGACATATTTATACCATTAAAAAAAACGTCATCCAACCGTCAGGATGCGCGCCATCTATTGATTATGCCCTCAACTAAAACTCGGCTGTGGCGTAGCGCGGCTTTTTTAAATGTTAAAATTTATTCTTATGCTCCAATAAACTTCTCTTTATAAATTATTGAATACTAAATCGATTAATATTGCTTGTTAACATGATATATGGCTCTATCATAGCTTATGACTTATATATTAGGCATTTCTGATCATTAAATAAAATCGTTCAGTTAATGTAACATTAATTGCTAAGTATCTTTATCTAAAATTGAGAGGGCAGTTAGAATGAAACAACTTATTCTCATATTATCTTTATTATTTCACCAAATATAGTATACAGTAATTATTTTCCTTTTTTTGGGCTTGTGCTTATGATTGTATACTGTACATACCTAAGCAACTGTACACAAATGTTCTTGCAAAGAACATAAACAAAGTAAAAGAAATGGCACATGCTTCATTTGCATGCAATAGTCATACAAGTCATGCAAACAAAACATGCATACATCAGAATTAAATAGCAAACAAAGCATTGGGATGATCAAAACCAATAATATGAAATCAAAATGAAAAAGCAGACTTAACTTGCATGCTGATTAGGCAAAAGTTAAGCAATATTTGTTAATAAAACTAAAAAAGTACAACAACAAAGTAGTAAAAGTAAGGTACCCTTTTATAATAAATGATGCAACTGATTTATTTCAGAATACTGTATAAGCAAAAATCTAGGTTTAACTTAATTTCCATAAAAAGCAAATAAAAATTGAAATCACAAATCAAATAGGAAACAAACCTATTTATAACAATTTATTAACATCTCATAGCCCAATTGTGGGAGTTCTCAAAAATGCATATTCAATTGGCACCCTTTTATGAAGGTAATGTAAACAACACTCTGCCTGGTATTTTCTAGTAAAATGCCATTTCTGCAAGAAGCATGCACATTCCTAAAAAAAAATTTGAAAAAATTATTCTAATTTACTTGAACCATGTTTCTTTTTGCATCATGTACAGTACAAGCAAATATCATAGGTTTTCACAACTTGTTTTGCCAATTTTGATTACTACTGTATTACTGCGTACATTTGCTGCCAAATGGTAAATTTACTTTGGAATACTATGTGGGTGTTGGTACCAATACAAGATTTCATTAAAAAAAATTAAAAAAAATTGAACAATTATGAGCATATAATGCAGAAACTTAGATGAAACGGTAAGAATGGATCTTGTGGGAGCAGATATGCTTGGTTTGCATGTAATTTTCTTTCTTATTTTGAATGCTTTTATCCCAATACATATAGGAAAATTCAATCATAGATTAAAAGGTTAGTGAACTTGAAATTAAAGTAAGACACTCTAACTTAACTAACCTACTTATGCTCTCCCATATGAATGCTCCCACCAGATACATCCTTCCTGATATAACAACTTTGGTTCGCTAAATAGTTGCTTATTAATGAAAAATTAAGGTAAACATTTATAACTACAACCCAATGGTAAGCTGCTGAGAATATAACATAACTACAGTATATATACAGTATATCAAAGTTGCTGTGAGAAGCCTATCTGGAAAAGGCATGGAGACCCAATATTCACGAATTGTATGACAGTGATAGGAATTGGTATGTTTATTTCATATTTCTAGAGATTTTCAAGATATGCAATATAACTTTAGGTATTTATTTTGAAATACAATTGACAAGAATGACAAGAAAATATAGTTTTTTCTAGTTGATTTTGATATGTTTTTGCAAGATAGCTTCATTTCCATTGCAAATTACTGTTGACATGGTTAGGTAACTGTTGGCATGGTTATGGTACCGCTGATATGGTTAGGTTTACTGTTGACATGAATTAGGCTACTGATGTACATTACCAGGAATGGTTAGGTTGGTTGTTGGGGTTTCAAATGGCAAATATTTTTTTCTAGTCGAAAATCACATGTAAATATATTTTCTTTCCGCTTAGAGGCGTCCACCGTATTATAAATATTTTCCAATATTTATTTCGGAATAACACTGCACCGACATTCAATTTTGCTTTGGTCTATTTTATTTCTTCATTTTCTCTAAAAGTCATCATGTACTTTGTAACAGATGTAATGATTTTATTACCTTTTCTTATTCTGAGGAAAAGCATGAAAAAATCAGATGGGGAAAATCATTTTCGTCCTATTGCAAACCACACACGGGTGATGATGGCTACGCCCACTCATGATTGAAATTGAATGCCCAGCTTTGTGAAAAAGTAAACAAACAGACGATGTAGGCAGGTTGAAATGCTACCGCCATCTTCATTTCATGCCAGGAACTAAATTGTATGCGGCCGATGCGGCTGTGGCTTGAGCTTCCCATCTTTCGTGTATTGTCTTTGGTGACAATCTGAGACTGCGCAGCGCACAAAACGAACGAACAGGAGCTCATTGAAATAGGTGATACGACAGAGACAACAACATGAAGGATTTTTATTTATTTATTTATTTATTTTTTTTTTTTTTTGTAGGTACAAAAACTCAAGTTGTGTTTTCTAGACCGATAGGACTTACCGCCACTAATTTCCGTCTTCCTTAGAACATACTTGGTATCTTCTTTCAAGGTATAAACACATTTATACTAAAAATCGGCCGGAGCACTTATTAAGATTTACCGCAACTTGGCAAGATTAGGTAAGTGAATCCATCATATTTTTATTTTATTATTATGTTTTTTTTCTCTTGCCTTTCCATCCGTTAATGAATGTATAGAAATACCACTTCAGTAAGACACGGTGCACATTTTGGATATCATTTTGGTGCCCCCCCCACTCATCCCCTCTCCGCCCCGAAAATCCTGATTTTCGCAGTGTGGTTCCCCCAAATGTGCTGTAAATATACAATATACAAGGGGGAGTGGAAGGTTAAATCCAAAAGTTGTTACGTGAAGGATTTGTAACTCTCTCTCTCTCTCTCTTCTTGTTTTGTATAACAATTCTCTCCACCAATTCCCCCAACACTGCCTCCACCATTCCTCCCCACCGCGGGAACTCCAACAAACTTTCCAAGATTTACTTTTCGTTTGCATTTCCTAAATTGAATGATTATTTATAGCATCAAGACTTTCTCCACCACCTCTCCCCAACACTTCCTCTCCCAGCTGGGAACTTCACAAACTCTCTCTCTCTCTCTCTCCTCTCTCTCTCTCTCTCTCTCTCTCTCTCATGTGAATTTGGTCCGTTTCCAATATGAGTTGGTTCTTGTTACATTATAACCTAACCTGTTGTGTGTGTGTGTGTGTGTGTGTGTGTGTGAGAGAGAGAGAGAGAGAGAGAGAGAGAGATACACAGATGTTTTGCCTGATCGGTACTTCAGACAGTAAGGCTAGTTATTTGTAGTTATTTGCAACATTGTATTCAGATGTTGATAAAAACGTGCAGTTCTTTTTTATAATTGGAGAGAAGGAACCATTTTTTTTGAGGGAGGGTGGTTGTTGGGGCCGTGGGGGGTTGGGGGGTGGGGTGATTGGAATGGCTCGCTCAGCCTTGTATCAAATGGCCCAGATTTCGATTGGGTTCTGCTGACAGCTAAAGTAACCAATGTTGGTCTATAATTGTTGTGCACAGGTACCCCTTAGGGTTTGAGATAGATTATTCCTATTTGTTTTTTTTATAGTTCTCTCTCTCTCTAAAAGTAAGATAGAAAATGCAGAACAAAGATTATACAATCAAAAGAAAATGCAAAACGGGACTTGAAAGAAAAAACCCTAATAAATATCAAGCAAAACCCCAAACTATTATACTCATACGCGAAAAAGATGAATAAAAGAAGAATAGAAATTGGCCCTCTAAGAAATTGAAGGGAGATTAACGAATGGTAAAAAGGAAAATTTGCAACCATATTTGGCAGAACGATATAAGAGAGAATTCATTCCCCCTAAGAAGAAGTAATGAAGATAATGATATAGAAGTAAGGGACGAAAATAGTGATATTTAGCTGACATAGATATTAAGAAGCTGAAGCGATATTGTGCAGGCTATTAATGAAATTAAAAATGGAGCTGCAGCAGGGCCTGATGGAATTCCAGCTATTTTGTTAAAGAAAGTAGTTCATTCTATCGCAAAGGCACTTGCAATATTATTAAGAAAAAGTGTAGATACAGGCAAGATTTATGATGAGCACAAATTAGCATATATTACCCCTACTTTCAAAAGTGGATCAAGACTAGAGGCAAGTAATTATAGGCCTGTGAGTCTAACATCACATATTATGAAAGTGTATGAAAGGGTAATGAAGAAAAATATTATGAAAACATTTAATAAAAAATAACTTGTTTAATATAGGACAACATGGTTTCGTACCCGGAAAAAGTACACAAACCCAATTGTTAGTCCACCGTGAGAACATATTCAAAAATATGAAAAAGCGAAATGAAACAGATGTGGTTTATCTAGACTTTGCAAAAGCTTTTGACAAAGTAGACATAATATATATTAGCGAAGAAAATTAGAAAACACAATATCGTGGATAAAGTAGGAAGGATGGTTAAAAGAATTTTTAGCTTTTACAACAGAAAACAGATAGTTATTGCAACGATGAGAAATCGGATGAAGCCAAGGTAATATCCAGTGTGCCACAAGGTACGGTGTTAGCTGCAATACTGTTTGTTATTATGATTGAAGACATAGACAGTAATGTTAAGGATTCGGTAGTGGAGTAGTTTCGCTGATGACACAAGAATAAGTAGAGAAATTACTTGTGATGAAGATAGGAACGCTCTACAAAGAGACCTTAACAAAGTATATGATTGGGCAGAGTAAATAGGATGGTATTTAACTCTGATAAATTTGAATCAATAAATTATGGAGACAGAGAAGGAAAGCTATATGCATATAGGGGACCTAATAATGAGACAATCACAAATAAGGAAGCAGTTAAAGACCTTGGTGTGATGATGAATAGGAACATGTTATCAATGATCAAATAGCAATTCTTTTGGCAAAATGTAAAGCAAAAATGGGAATGTTGTTACGGCACTTCAAAACAAGAAAAGCTGAACACATGATTATGCTTTCTAAAACATATGTTCGTAGTCCACTTGAATATTGCAATATGATATGGTACCCACACAATCAAAAGGATATTGCACAAATAGAGAGTGTACAAAGGTCATTTACAGCTAGAATAGAAGAAGTTAAGGACCTTGACTACTGGGAAAGACTACAATCCTTAAAAAAATTATATAGTCTAGAAAGGAGAAGAGAACGCTACATGATAATTCAGGCATGGAAACAGATAGAAGGAATAACAGAAAACATCATGGAACTAAAAATATCAGAAAGAGCAAGCAGAGGTAGATTAATAGTGCCCAAAATGATACCAGGAAAACTAAGGAAAGCACACAGGACATTAATCCACTACGCACCAGCATCGATAATGCAGCGTCTATTCAATGCGTTGCCAACTCATCTGAGGAATATATCAGGAGTGAGCGTAGATGTGTTTAAGAATAAGCTCGACAAATATCTAAACTGCATCCCAGACCATCCAAGATTGGAAGATGCAAAAATATACCGGAAGATGTACTAGCAACTCTCTGGTAGATTTTAGAGGTGCCTCACACTGAGGGACCTGGGGCAACCCGAACGAACTGTAAGGTCTGTAAGGTAAGGTAAGGTCTCTCTCTCTCTCTCTCTCTCTCTCTCTCTCTCTCTCTCTCTCTCTCTCTCGTGTGCGGTAGTACTAGTATTGGCAGCAACTGTACAGCTCTATCTAGTTCCGTGCCTCCCTACCCTCTTATCCAAAAAGCGAAAATACTAAAGAATGTTGTTAAATACAGAGAGAGAGAGAGAGAGAGAGAGAGAGAGAGAGAGAGAAAGAGCACGAACCCTATGTAAAAACAGCACCTTTCCACCCACTCAGTTGCTATATCCAGTGAGTGGTTCACATAGAATGTAATTCAGTGCCTTGTTCTTTTCATGGGATATTTTTTTAAGGTTTCACCGAACTCTCTCTCTCTCTCTCTCTCTCTCTCTCTCTCTCTCTCTCTCTCTCTCTCTCAGAGCACGCTTCTCAGATCTCGTGCGCTTCGTCGAAGGGAATTGTGACAGACCACTTAACTAGCTGTAGTATCCTATTTGCGATCAATTGCTCTCAGTTATTCAGGTTTATACGTTCCACTTAATGAGCTTTTGAAACACACACACACACACACACAGAGAGAGAGAGAGAGAGAGAGAGAGAGAGGAGAATCGAGAGAGAGAGAGAGAGAGAGCGGAAAACTCATTCAAATGGATGTCATACGCAGTATTCAGGAAAAGTGACTGCCAGTCTTGCCCCTCCTACAAGAAAGTAACTATTTCTCACCTGCTACTTATTATCATTTGCCAACTTTTAACTTTTGCCTTTAATTTTTGTCACGGCCTTTCCACACTACCCTTTTTTTTTTACCCTCCTGGAGGATTTCTCGATTGAGTGCTGTCGTACTAGATGGCAGACTCCATCTTTTTTTGTTGCCATTAGGGGGAATTGGCTATCCCATAAGATACTGTGTGTGTGTGTGTGTGGTGTGTGTGTGAAGGAGAGAGAGAGAGAGAGAGAGAGAGCAAGCAGATTATCCATAGCAATGAGCATAGTTACTATATTTTTTTTTTTTTTATATAGGTCTGGCCACTCCTTTTTCTGATCTTCGTTTCCCGAACTTGTGATTCCAGAAATCTATGATACTAGAGAGAGAGATTAGCTCTCTCTCTCTCTCTCTCTCTCTCTCTCTCTCTCTCTCTCTCATGAAAACGTGTGACACTAGGCACAGCAGAAGAAAAGTTGTAGTACACCGGGAAGAAATATATATATATATATATATATATATATATATATATATATATATATATATATTATATATATATATATATATATATATATAAAATCTCTTTTGAAGGGAGGGTAGTAGGAGGCCATAGCATTCGTATTTCCAAATTGTTTTTCTTGTTTATAGCGACGTTTTAAAACAACGCTGTCTGCTTGTTTTTTTTTGTCCCAAAAAGATCACCAGGTATTAGTTTTTTTTTTTTTCCTGACCTTTCTGGTTCGGCGTATTTCAAGAGTTGATTTTTTTTTATTTATTTGTTTATTTTTTGCTAAGCAGGACCGTGGGGAGGGACCGGCATGAATGTTTTTTTTTTTATAATTGGGTGAAGACGTTTCTAGAAAAAGGCATATACATATATACCCCGTTTTATCATGAGAGAGAGAGAGAGAGAGAGAGAGAGAGAGAGAGAGAGAGAGAGATTCGACAGGGGCATCAGTAAGGCGTACTACATCACCTCTACCAGCCGTCCCCAACCTCACCCCCGCCCTCCCAATACTAGCTGCTGCAGGGGGACCTCGGCCTGTCTAGCTACTGCCTGCTAGAGGCTGATACTGAATACGCAAAAGGAGTTCAGAGTCATTGCATGAGGAAGGAAGGATAGCAGGGAATGTCACATCATGCAAGGGCCACCATCTACCGTCACTGTAGGGGATGTGTTACGTCACTTGAGAAGATTAATGGGGTGTGTGTGTGTGTGTGTGTGTGAATCAAATCTAAAAGTTTTTTTTTTTTTTTTTTCGTAATCCAAATGTGGGTTCTTGTCACCAAGATTTCTCATAACCTCAGAATTTTTCACAGGGTATTCAAAACCTTTCACTCCTAACTCTATTTCTCCAGCTAGAGAACACAAAGGTTTCATGCCTGACACTACATTCTTAAGGTGCGTGCACACGGTCGAACAATGTCCGACGGACAAACATTGTTACCATATCACAGGCGAAGCAGGATGACGTCATAAGCGTTGAAACGATGGAAGTAGATCTGGCTACAAACAGTGGTACCAGATGAGGTTGTTTGCCAATGCTTTTACTCCTTGTTCACAAGGTAAAAAGACCGGCAGACAATTGTTAATTGGTTAACAATGTTTGTCCCCCCCCCCCCCGTCGGACAATTGTTCGACTGTGTGGAGGCACCTTTAGAGGAGAGTCCGCTTACATCATTGTATGAGGAGTCTGTCTCTGTCGCTCTACCATGATAACTTTTAATTAAGGAGGTTTTCGTGTACTTTTCTTGAACCTTTTCTCCTATTAGGAATACTTATTACATAATTAAGTTAATCCACTTTTTCTTTAATAAGGTAAGGACCTGAATACTTTGCTTCAAAAGGAAACCACCCCCTAAAAAACAGACACGAACACAAAAAACCTTACTTACTCTTACGATCATAATAATGTTTCATTCTACTTGGCTTTCTCTCAAATTTTCAGTGGCAATAGATTGAGCTTGAGCCAAAGTCTTCTCAGTTTCACAAAAAAAATTAAAAAAATGAGTGAATGACTGTACTGTATCTGGTGGTTCCTACAAAAGCAAAGATTCTTTTTAAATTCTTAAAGGCTCTCTTACCTCTTTCCCAAACAATAATTCAAAAGATGAGTAACGTAAAGACTCGTGCTTATTTTCTCTAATAGCAAATAGTAGATACTGATAACCTTCATCCCACTGATGAAAACGTTCTAGAGCTCAGTGTGACTCAGGATGATAAGTTGTGGAAATACATTGTTCTATGTCAAGCCCTTTCATTATTTCAACAAACATCTTTGAAGTAAAATTTGTTCCCATATCATGCTGAATAACCTTTGGAAAGCCAAAGTACGTAAAAAATTTTAACAAGGCCTGAACTACAGATTTAGATTTGATATTCTTAAGGGATATCTTATCATTGTGCACGTAATAGTAAGTAGATACTGGTTTCCTCTCCTTGTCTTAGGCAAAGATCCCACACAATCCACAATAATCTTATAGTAATGTCACTTACCACAGGTTATAGGAGATAAAAGAGCATGTGGAATGGGCTTATTCACTTTACCGACTAGTTGGCAAAACATGGCAGGTTTGTATATACTTTGAAACATCGGCCTTCATTTTTGGCCAAAAGAAATGAGATAGGATTTTTTGGAAAGTCTTGTGGATTTCTAAATGACCTTGTATCCCATCATGGGCCATTGACATTACCTTATCTCTAAAACATTTAGGGAGCCTAACCTGATGTACTTCCGACCATTCTTCAGCTGGACAATCTACAGGACGGAATCTCCTCATCAAAACTCTACCTTTAAAATAAAAACCAGGATTAGTAGCAAGATCCTTTTTGTCAACAGCCTTATTTAAGATATCAGTTGATGTAGGATTATTCCTTTGTGCCTCAATCAAGCTATCTCTACTAAAGGGCAATTGAAGATAATCAAAAGAAGAACAGCTTTCTTAATTATTTTTACAAACCTTCCTACTTTGTGTGGGAGGAAAATAATGGTCCTCCAACAAAATACCATACGGTATAAACAATTCGGCTTTAAAACTCGAGTTAATACGGACAGGAATGAATTAAGAGAATTATAAGTTCAAATAGGATCATTAGGATTCAACCAAATGATATGATATGGTGGCAATGTCATACGAGGGTTCTCGTGAGCAATACCAGTGCACGAACAAGCAATGATGTAAGAAAGAAGAGGTTCCAAGTTATCAGGCAAAGAGTCAATAATAAACAGTTAACAGAAATCCCGGACAGGTTCCCCACTTGTAACAAACCAACTCTTTCTGACTCTAACTATTATACCTGCTTCATTGTAAGGATTTACTACAAAAGGATTGTTAAAAAAGACACAAGGCTACATTGATAATACATTTCATATATAAAATAAAAAAAAACAATGACAATCATTACTCAATATCACTAAACAAGACTAAAGAAAAAGACGACAACATCGTCTGAGGATCCCGTGTTTATTTTCGCTCTGTACTTTGGCCTTTATTTTTTTTTATGATATAATGTACTCAAGCACTGATAACAATGCATGGAGCATCGTGAAGTGATGTGAGTGCACAGACTTAGGTGGAAACTTTTATAAGTATGGGAATAGTGCCAAATAGAGACTAAAATAGACGGGGTATTTGGAAACATTTGTTTATACCCCGAGGCGTTTGAGTTGGGAAGGTCCGTTTTCTATGATAAATTTTACCCGTTCTCATTGTTGTTTTATGAGATAGTACTAAAACAACATGGATTCGTTTCCAAGCTTTTTAAGGAGAAAGGACTCCATTGGTCTACAATTCCTGGGAGGTTATATGTCCATCGAAAATGTATGTATTGTGTTATTAAGAGAATTAAAACTTGATATTGCTGACATCTTGGGTGTACAGAATGTAAGCAGGAATAAAGTAGTAGTTAAGTTCAGCTCAGAGAACAAATTCTTGGAAATATCAAGGCAATTTGAGGATAAGCATATCAAGATAAATGAGGTAGATAGTGTGAAAGTTGTGAATATAAGTACCTCGTATACATATGTGTCGATAAGGAATGCACCCTTTGAATTGACTGATGAATTGATAATAAACATTATTAGCAGATATGGAAAAGCGTATTCAATAAGAAGGAACAGATACAGTATGAGCCCCCTGAAAGGCCTGCTGAATGGGATACGGACAATAAAGATGAAGATTAGAGATAAAATTCCTTCATCGATAAGCATGTCTGGTTTTAACTTAAGTATATTATATAATGGCCAGAAAAGAACCTGTTACAGATGCGAACAAGAAGGCCATCTAGTGAAAGATTGCAACATCGATAGGAAGGAACCAGTATGTGGAATGAAAAAGACTTTCCTGACATAAGGAGGCAAAGAAATGATAATAAACCAGAGAAGGATAATGGTGATAATAGAGAACAAATAAGAGAAGGAAATAACATTGAGGGACAAATGGTAAGTGATAGCCAAAGAGGAATTGATATTAGTGAAGATGAAACTGATGTATACATAAATAGTGAAGCTGACAAAGGTCCAAGAGGAAATACTCAGGGAAACCAAGAAGGTAAAAAAATAAGTAAGGAAGGTGGATGGAACTTTACTGATTCTGTCTGAAGCTTTACTATTCTAGGTGCAACCTTTGACTCACATCCAACTTTGCAGATATCTAATGAAGGTTCCAGCAAATGCTCCACGAAAGCTAGGTGTTGTTCATAAGGCCTCATATATTTATAACTGTGCAACCTGTATTAGGTCATTTTTCGTTCCTTTACTAAAATACTGTTCTCCGGTGTGGGTGTCTGCTTCCGCCAGATATTTATCTCTTTTAGACAGATTGGTTCGTGGTGGCAGGTTTCAGTTTCCTGACAAAAGCAGTTGTGTTCTCTTGTTTTCCATTTTTCCGTAAGTTGTAATTCGCATGCACAATTGATCCCTGATTCCTTTTTCCTGCCGAGAACAACCAGATTCGCTGAACAGCAGCACCAATATGCAATAAATATGCACTGCTGTCGAACTTCTCAGTTCCATAGGTCTTTTACTCACCGTTAGTGTCGGGAATTTCGAACTGATCCTTCAAAATCCCCGCCATTTAACTTCACAAGTGTTGCGTTAAATTGGGGCAAGACTGAGGGATCTCGCGGGCGATTCATTGAGCAGAAAGCTGTCCAATATGCGACGAAAATGAATATGATTTGCTATTCCCTAGTACGAGCTAAATTGTCTATGTTGAGATTTGGAGCCAAGGACTTCGTAGCCATTCAAGAATTTGCAGATTACGCCTTCAGCCAGAACTTTGAGTCAATTCATTGATCCCAGATGATAACTTAACTGTCATTCTTCCTATTCATAAGTAAAGTAGATTAATTGATCTCCGTAATGCCTAAATAAGCGATGATTCCCGCCTGAATTACAAGGATTCTGTAGTTTACGCGGGAAAGCGTAAGTTTCCTTTGAAGTAGGGCGAAGCAACGCCTCATTCCTGCCCTAGTCCTGAACGTCGTAAGTACCGTGATATTTGTGTGTCTCTCGATTCTCCGGCTCCCAGCCATCGCCATGCCAGGTCGAATTCCGTCGTAACTGTAAGTTATCTTTATCCATGTATAGATGTGTCATCCCTGCGATGAGGGACTTTGATTTTGAGCAGCAAACGAAAGCTACAAGTCTAAGAATGTCATTTTTTTTTTTTTGTGATTTAAGAGAAATGGGTCTCGATTTTTAATTATTGTTTTTTCGTTCAGTCGTGGACTTAGTGCTTTTCAAGCACATGATGTCAAAGACCCTAAGGGCTACCACGTAACAAAGCTATGAGAGCTTTCAGGTTCCTTGAATTGAATTAATGAGAGTAGTAAGAAACTGCGCGTGCAGTGGAATTTGCCAGTAACGTCAATTTCAGTGTTGGTTCTTAATGCACATTGGCTTAGCCGCCCATGATGCTCTTTCATTCATGTTCATTGTATTGTTAATGTGTTTAAATGTTTATTGTTTGTAATAAAACTGTATTTTTTGTTGACCAAATTTTTATTGAGTCCCACCCAGATAGTTTTAGAGAGTGCGCTTCCTCAAGGCCTTGTCATCGGCCCATAACATCAGGGCACGAATCAGAACAAAAATAGTAAAAGTCGGAGAAAATCCCGACCGTTAGAGTGGAACAGCCTCCCAAAGGTTGTCATGCAATTGTAAATTCAGAAGTTCAAGAGAAAATGCAATGCAATACTACCCTAATGCTATTCTTGCATTTTAATGCATTTTAATCTAACCATTTCATTATTAATTTTTAAAAAAAATTAATAACTAGGATATCTTCTTTGTGTATTTTCCTTTACTTCCTCTAACTTCTTCCTAATGAACATCATATTCTTCAGATGCTTCAATTTCAAGTCAATGGCCTCTGTTGGCTTGTTCCATCCGATTAGGTTTCATCTACTGAATAATAATAATAATAATAATAATAATAATATAATAATAATAATAATAATAATAATAATAATAATAATAATAAGTTTTGCTAAAAATGGTTGCTGCTTCAGCACTATTAATCTTGTAAAGAGTCTTCTCTATTTTTTTAAAGACAGCTTTTTCTCTGTTGATTAGAGTGGCGAGCAACACACCAAAGGGCATGGTAAAATTTGGTTGAGTCATTTTGATGTTTATTGTTGCTTATACAATTCTCTCTCTCTCTCTCTCTCTCTCTCTCTCTCTCTCTCTCTCTCTCTCTCTCTCTCTCTCTCTCCAATGCGACGTTTCATCCAGATCTACAGGACATTTTCCAATTATGACTGCTGAGGAATTTAATTTCAGTGGACCCGCCACTGGAATTCAGTCAGCAGTCATCACTGGAAAATGTCCTGTATATTTAGACAAAACGTCGCATTGGAGAGAGAGAGAATTGTACAAGCAATAATAAACACCAATATGACTCAACCAAATTTTACTATGCCCTTTGGTGCGTTGTTTGCCAGTCTAAGCAACAGAGAAAAAGCTGACTTAAAAAAATAGAGAACACTCTCTACAAGATTAATAGTGCTGAAGCAGCAACTATTTTTAACAAAACTTGTCTACGAGAGGGTCTCCTTCCGAAATAATAATAATAAAAATATATTTAATAATAATAATAATAATAATGATTCCCATGACAAAAGTACTGCAGAAGATGGATGCTGGGTACCAACTCAAGAAAAGAGGCAACAGAATTAACCATCTGATGTTCATGGACGACATCAAGCTGTATGGTAAGAGCATCAAGGAAATAGATACCCTAATCCAGACTGTAATGATTGTATCTGGGGACATCAGGATAGAGTTTGGAATGAAAAGATGAGCCCTTAGTCAACATACAAAAAGGCAAAGTAACGAGAACTGAAGGGATAAAGCTACCAGATGGGAGCAACATCAAACACGTAGATGAGACAGGATACAAATACCTGGGAATAATGGAAAGAGGGGATATAAAAAACCATGAGATGAAGGACACAATCAGGACAGAATATATGCAGAGACTCAAGGCGATACTCAAGTCAAAACTCAACGCGGGAAATATGATAAAAGCCATAAACACATGGGCAGTGCTAGTAATCAGATGCAGCGCAGGAATAGTGGAATGCACGAAGAAGGCAGAAATCTCCGCAGCATAGATCAGAAAACCAGGAATCATATGACAATACACAAAGCAATACACCCAAGAGCAAATACGGACAGACTATACATAACACGAAAGGAAGGAGGGAGAGGACTACTAAGTATAGAGGACTGTGTCAACATCGAAAACAGAGCACTGGGGCAATATCTGAAAACCAGTGAAGACGAGTGGCTAAAGAGTGCATGGGAAGAAGGACTGATAAAAGTAGACGAAGACCCAGAAATATACAGAGACAGGAGAATGACAAACAGAACAGAGGACTGGCAAAACAAACCAATGTACGGACAATACATGAGACAGACTAAAGAACTAGCCAGCGATGACACATGGCAATGGCTACAGAGGGGAGAGCTAAAGAAGGAAACTGAAGGAATGATAACAGCGGCACAAGATCAGGCCCTAAGAACCAGATATGTTCAACGAACGATAGACGGAAATAACATCTCTCCCATATGTAGGAAGTGCACTACGAAAAATGAGACCATAAACCACATAGCAAGCAAATGCCCGGCACTTGCACAGAACCAGTACAAAAAGAGGCATGATTCAGTGACAAAAGCCCTCCACTGGAGCCTGTGCAAGAAACATCAGCTACCTTGCAGTAATAAGTGATACGAGCACCAACCTGAAGGAGTGATAGAAAACGATCAGGCAAAGATCCTCTGGGACTATGGTATCAGAAAGATAGGGTGATACGTGCAAATGGACCAGACATGACGTTGATTGACAAAGTCAAGAAGAAAGTATTACTCATTGATGTCGCAATACCATGGGACACCAGAGTTGAAGAGAAAGAGAGGGAAAAAATGAATAAGTATCAAGATCTGAAAATAGATATAAGAAGGATATGGGATATGCCAGTGGAAATTGTACCCATAATCATAGGAGCACTAGGCACGATCCCAAGATCCATGAAAAGGAATCTAGAAAAACTAGAGGCTGAAGTAGCTCCAGGATTCATGCAGAGTGGTGATCCTAGAAACGGCGCACATAGTAAGAAAAGTGATGGACTCCTAAGGAAGCAGGATGCAACCCGGAACCCCACACTATAAATACCACACAGTCGAATTGGAGGACTGTGATGGAGCAAAAAAAAATAAATAAATAAAAATAACAATAATAATAGTTGTAGTAGTAGTAGTAGCGCCGTGGCAGAGTGGTTTAGGTCATCAATGGACTGGTTAAGCAACATCGGGCCTGGCAGTCATTGGATGGGTGACTGCTCTCCTCAGAGCTGATTCCTTGGGAGAGGACCATTACCACAATTTCCTCAATCTACTCAGCTGTAAGTGAGTACCTATACCAATGGAAGTAGTCCAGCTATTGGTTAAATAGCAAAATTCACAATGATGGACAGTAATGAAAGATTAAATGACAACGACGGTAAATGATCCTCTGGCAACAGAGGAGTTTCGTCCAGTAGCCAGGTATACAGCCCAATTGAAGGGGAAGACGTCAGGTACTTGGAGGTTGTCATCTATCAACTGACCACCACAGCAACAGTAACCAGCAACCAGAGACTGGGGCTACAGAGACAACCAGAAGAAGGAATGGACAAGAGAAGAGAATAAGAAAATATGGAGATGCTACATCAGAAGCAACCTGATGGAAATAGGATACAGAAGAAGATTGGTCAACATCTGGAATGAGAGAAATAAACACCCTCATCAAACAGAACAGAGGCTGGCTGACCAAGTAAGGAGCATGTAGGGTAGCAGAACTCATGAGGATACAAAACACCACCATCACAACCAACCCAACAGAAACCAAAACAGCAACTGCATTGGAAAAGGCTCCTGGAAAAACAAGGCATGGTGATGAGATTTGATTTGAGTAGTGGGGACAGTGAGTCGCCCTGGAGGATCCTTCTCCTGATGTTAACCTTTGGTAGTCTTATTTCAGAGCTAATAAGTATTGTATTCCAGTTGGCAGAAAAGAGGCTAAGAAGCAAGAAAACAAGGGAGGAATTGAACGAGAAATACAAAGTACAGGAGAAGGAACTAAACAACACAATAGAAGATATAAAACAGAGGCTTAAAGTCAAAACACATCAGATCCAATGGTACATGAAACAGTAATAAAGTATACCAATAGAACAAACCATTCATAAAACAAAAACAGAAAAGACTATGCAGCCAACTAAGAGGGGAAGACAGCCACCAGGAAATTCCTGAAACTGAAACGAGTAAGAGAATCTGGAAAAACATATGGAGCAATTCGGTATCACACAACAAACATGCAACATGGCTCCAGGAAGTCAAGGGAGAAGAGATGGGGAGAATAAAACAAAGATTCGCTGAGATCATAACAGATACAATCAGACACCAACTAAAAAATATTCCCAACTGGAAAGCCGCAGGTCCCGATGAGGTTCATGGATACCGGCTCAAAAACTTCAATCAGGGAAAGGCTAAACAACTACCTAGAGGATACAAACACCATCCCCTACCAACAGAAAGGGTGCAGAAGGAAGTGCAAGGGCACAAAAGACTTGCTCCTGACAGTCAAAATGAAAATGAAGAACCTGAAAAGGAAAGCCAACCTAAGCATGGCAAGGATTGACTACATGAAAGCCTTCAACAGGATACCACACATGTGGCTAATAGAATGCCTGAAAATATATGGGGCAGAGGAAAATACCACCAACTTCCTTAAAAAATAATGCACAACAGGAATACAATACTTATTAGCTCTGAAATAAGACTACCAAAGGTTAACATTAGGAGAAGGATCCTCCAGGGCGACTCACTGTCACCACTACTCTTCATATTAGCCATGATTCCCATGAAAAAAAAGTACTGCAGAAGATGGATGCTGGGTACCAACTTAAGAAAGGAGGCAACAGAATTAACCATCTGATGCTCATGGATGACATTAAGATGTATGTTAAAGTATCAAGGAAATAGATACTCTAATACATACTGTAAGGATGGTATCTGGGGACATCATAATGGAGTTTGGAATAGAAAAATGGTCCTTAGTCAACATACAAAAAGGGGAGAACTCAAGAAGAAAACAGAAGGAATGCCAACAGTGGCTACAAGATCAGGCCCTAAGAACCAGATATGTTCAAAGATTGATAAATGGAAATAACATCTCACCCATATGCAGGAAGTGCAATATGAAAAACGAGACCATAAACCACATAGCAAGTTAATGTCCAGCACTTGCACAGAATCAGTATAAAAAGAGTCAATGAAACAGTAGCAAAAGCCCTCCACTGGAGCCTGAGCAAGAAACACCAGCTACTTTGGACTGACAAGGGGTTAGAAGCACCAACTTGGGGGAGAGATAGAAAACAATCAGGCAAAGATCCTCTGGGACTATGGTATCAGAACAGATAGGGTGATAGGTGCCAGTAGACCAGACATGATGTTGATTGACAAAGTCAAGAAGAAAGAAACACTCGTCGATGGGACACGAGTAGATAAGAAAGAAATCGCAAATACTGAAAAGTATCAAGACCTGAAAATAGAAATAAGAAGGATATGGGATATCCAACTAGATGCTAAAATAGCTCCAGCTAACAAATTAAGAAAAGTGATGGACTCCTAAGGAGGCAGGATGGAACCCAGAACCCCACACTATAAAAATCATACTGTTGAATAGGATGATTGTGATGGACAGCCATGACAACAATAATAATAGAATTTCAGATCAAATTTTATTTATACAACTTTAAAAACACCTTGAAGATTGGTTGGTCAAATCTAAAAGTCCCTTGATGATAAAACTTTATTTCTTCAACTTTGAATACACGTTGGAGATTGCTCAAATCTAAATGTCCCTTGCAGATAAATTGTTTACAATTTCAAAATAACCTTGAAGATTGATCAGATATATTTTTTTGCAGAAAATTATTTGTTTTCAACTTTAGACCTTGGCAATTGCTCAAACTAATAGTATTTCTTTGCAACACAAACAGCATATCTGAGCTTGGAATCACAGGGCAGACTCATAGCCTCAGGCGACTTAGGGATCGATCTCATACCAAGGCAGGAACCATTAATAGAGCCACTGTATGCTCTGCCACGTGCAACCCAGGCCCAATCTGAAAAAAAAAAACTCTTTCCATGAGACAGGTCATGACCAAATAGGCTAAGTAACCCCATTGTTGAGAATTATGGATAATTTGAAATGTATTTCCTTAGATAATGTGTTACTTTTATGTGTTTTTTCTGAGGACCCCCATCAGATAAGGTCCTGATAGGCTAAGTAACCCACTGTTGAGAATTACAGGCTTGGAATGTGTTTCTTTAGTTCATGTATGAGTTCTATTGTTTTTTTTATTTCAACTGAAAGGATTGAGGTCCAGTTGCAATCAAGGTCGTGGATATTTTTACATAGCTAGTCGATTAGAGAAGCTCTTTCATAATAATGGCACGAGGTTAACAATTACATGGATGTTTCCTATATTACCTAACAGATTAAGGTTTATTTCGTTCATGGTTTTTCTCAGTTTGCTTCTAAATTATAAGGCTCAAAGGTTCAAGCGAAGATACAGTACATTACAGCCCTAAAACAATTTACCTTGGATTTTACTAAATAATTTTCTATTTTTAGCTACTTTTTTATTAATTCATCTTTTTCCCTTTCTAATAACTGATCACTTCTATCTGTATTTTCTGTTGTCTTCTGTATCTTTTCTTCTGAATCTTTCAAACGAACACCATAATCTTTGGTAACTTGAATATCAAGACAACAACAAAAACAACAACAACAACATAATAATAATGATAATAATAACGTTTATATAACCTACTAGCTTTGTAAAAGTACCAATGAACATGATTGTAATTGGGAGCTGAAATCTTTATTATAAATAATTCCTAGTGACCAAGTTAATTACCTTATCACGTTTTACCTGTCTTATTGCCCAATTATAAGCTATTCTTATCAGAAATGTAAACTACTAACACTACTACTACTATGGTTATCAAAGTACATTTGTTATTAGAATAAGAAGTACACACAAATTGGTAAAAATGCAACTGAAACAACCTCCTAGAACATCTAAAAAAGAATACTATAGTTGGTTCACCATGTTCCAAGCTCTGAGCACATTTCTTTGGTCATCTATATTCTATTTGTATTTGTAAATGTTGCTACCATCGATTCAAAATTTATTCTAATTAACTATCTAAATATACAAAACCCAACTCAGTTACCCGCTGAAATATTCCGAATTGGGAGGATGTTGCTTCAGACTGTCATATGAAATAGTTCTACTAATGACAAATCCACGAAGTTCCATAGAGACAAGGCTACAAAAGCAGATGAATAAGGAGAAGCAAAGGTTTCTGGAGCTCTGGAAAGTTTCTGGATCAGTGGAACCACTCGATACTAAGACGATCCATCTCTCAAAAATTAATGAAATGCTCGAGACTGTAGTTGCTGACCCTGAACCCATGCAAACGATGACTCCAAGGCTTTGGCGATTGATACCCTTGAGCACTTGGAGATCGTTGATCCAGAGGCCTTCCAGAGCTATTACCCAGAGCCCCAGTAACCTGTAGCTACTTCTTTGTGCCATTCCTTTCTTCATCTCGCTCTCACAGATGCAGGACACTAGCTAGTTGAGCCTCATGGAAGACCTAACCCTCCAAACTATAAGTCCATTCACCTGAGATCACTCATTTTTGTCAACTTCAGAGGTTTAGATTGTTTGTATAAAACATCTAAATTGTTTCCCAAAATGAAAAAATTATCTTTAGAATGGTAATTTTTTTTCTTCAGAAATCTGCTGTGGATTCAAGTGCTGAGTTCTCAGCATTCTGAATAATTTGAAAATATTGGTGAGTATTTATTTTACGATATCTTATGGCTATTTTGTATCATGTTTGCTTCATTTAGTGACAAAAGCGGTGAGATATAAGATAACATTGGAAGGCCCTTGTACTTTTAGTTGTCCGGTGGCATTACATTTCGTTGTACTATCTCAAATTTTAAAATAGGTAGTGTTTAGTGGCCGGGGATGCTTTATTTTTGAAATTCATGACTCACATACTTACTATTTTACACTATCTAGCTTTCTGCCTGCTCTCTTCTGTATGGCTCAATTTGAGAAAATATTGTTGGTTCTGTGTTGCATATGGAATCGTAAAAAGTTTTTTTTTTTATCAAGTAGTTATCGGTTTTTATCAGTTGTATCGTAATATTGACAACTTTATCATAGTCTAAATGTTCATATTGCCATAATATTAAAACTGATTAAGTACGACTCCAAAGGTAACATATTGACAGGTTGTTCCATTCGCTATCATTTCTAACTTCATCCTGCTATCTGAGTTCAAACACTCTAGTTAAAGTTATATTCTGCAGATTAAATCTATTTAATTTTCAAGCTTTGTTTTTCATTCTACGCATTCTTTGAGCAACCATTCTTAGTCTTTTACTCAATTCCAACGCAAGAGAAGCTTGATAGGGTCTCATTGCTCCCATGTATTTGAAACAGCTACCCTCATTAATCTATGATCTATCTAGGCATGTTCCATCATTTTCCACCAATCAACTGTAAACTACTTACCCGAAATGCCAGACAGTAAATGGGAAGCCAATATTGGAAATTCTTCGTCACGGTTTACATAATGCATGTTAACGAAGTCTCGTGTACAACGTTGCATTGCGTCCTCGAGGGTCATCACTCCAGTAATGAGCTTATAACAAGTTCCAAGTTCCTCTATGAAAATTGAGCGATATTGGCATTTCTCTGAAAATTTGGTGTAATTATTATACTGACGATATTTATTCACATGTGAGAACTAATACAAATGTACAAACATACTTTATGCCAAATGTTCAACGTACATTCATTTTAGCATTTTTAGTAACAAGCTGCCCGAAATGAAGAATACATTATTTAAAGATGTGTATACAGGAAGGGGAAGGGGAACGACAGGTGCAATGTTTTGCTATGCGACAGGTGATAAAAAAACAAGGGAAAGGCAGAGAGTGCTGCACATAGTATTCAGTGACCTGGAAAAGGCTTATGACAGAGTCCCACGCCAAGAGGTCTGGAGGTGTACGTGAGTAAAGGGAACACTGGAGGAGTATGTGAGGCTGTTCCAATATGTATGAAGGAGCAAAAATGCAGGTTAGAAGCAGTGTTGGGTTAACTGAATGGATACCAGTAAAAGTGGATAACATTAGGGATCTGCTTCAAGTCCATAGCTTTTTTGACCTGATTATGGATGTGCAATCTCAAGGAATAAAAGATCAATCCCCCTAGCGCATGTTCTTTGCTGAAGACATCATGTTATGCACCACCAACAGAGGGGTAGGGGAGTCAAAACTAGAGCAGTGGAGGAGAAGACAGAGGATTAAAGATCAGTAGAAGGAAGCATTTGATAGAGTGAGGCACACTGAATTGGTACAAATATTACGAAGAATAAACGTAAATAGCAAGGACATCCGACTCATTACCAACTTATACTGGGGTTAAATGGCAGCAGTCAACATTGACAACACTTATCAGAATGGGTGGAAATAAAGAGAGGAGTTCGCCAAGGATGTTTATTATCACCAGATCTGTTTGCAATACTATATGGAGAGATCATCTGAGAAGTAATCATTGCGGACACAACTGAAAAACTGTAATCATTAGTAGACATAGTTAACAACAAGAGAGTGAAAAAAATGGGACTGGAAATTAATGTAAGAAAAACGTAAGTTGTAGTTACATCAAAGAATAACGATCCAGCAAATTGTAATATATTGATAAACAACATAAGT
>NC_087215.1:78441839-78443974 GCF_015104395.2 Macrobrachium nipponense
ATACTACACCCGAATTTTTGCTTGTAGAATGATTCCCCGAATGAAAATACGTTATTAGATGCACATAATTCAACTAACTTTATTATTTTGTCAAGTGCCAAAGGGAAATGATCTGAATAGGGGGATAATTTTTCCCTTAAAAACTGAAGAACGTCTGTATGGTACTTTTGTGAATAGGGAGTCTACGTCAAGGCTTACAAGTTTTATGTTGTGAAGTGGTATATGTGCTTCTCTGAATTTGTGACAAAAGTCTTCCGAATTTTTGATGTGACTGGAGAGAAAAAGTGCCTAAAAAGGAGAAAGGAGGCCAGCTAACCATTTAGAAATTTTGTAATTGAAAGCTCCGGCGCATGAAACGATGGGTCTGAATGGAAGATTGTCTTGTGAGTTTTGGGAAGACCATAAAAGTAGGGTAATTTAGGATTAATTACTTTAAATTTCTCTAATAGTTCAATACTCTTTTTGTCTTGGCCAATTAATCTTTCTTTCCGAAAAAATTCTGTGGGAACGTTCTGGGAGGGGATTTTTCGTCAGTTTTTTCGTAAGTATTTGTGTCAGAGACACGACAGAATACAAAATTTACCATATACAGAAAACCACGTTCTCACTTTCATATATTCACTATTTTAGCTATCATGACAATACCATCAAGATAGGTCTAGCTAGCAACCTATTCTTAAGAGCCTTACGAATTTGTTCCCCAGATTTCCTGGAAAAACGAATTTGAACTAATTCGCAAGCAACTTTCATCTTTAAAGTATCCTGACCATATTTAAATGAGAAAGCAATTCAAAAAGCAAAAACGGTAATTTTCTACCGACCCCCTAAAGACAAGACCAGAGACACATCCAACAATAAAATAAAAATTCCCCACCTGGAGACGATTAAGAGAGTAACTCACACCCTTGGGAAATCCAACCCTTTTGCATTTACCTACCCAAATACCTTAGCCAAATCCCTGATTAACGTCCAACAAAAGACATCGCCCAAAGACTCTGGGGTATATGAGATCCCATGCCAGGACTGTGACCAATCTTACATCGGATTTACACGGGAAATCACTTCCCAGAGATTAATACACAACAAACGGTCAGTTAGGTATGGACAACAGAACTCGGCTATTTTCAATCATATAAATGAACATAACCATAGAATAAACTGGAATATGTCACGTGTAATTTATAGCAGCAACTGCCGGTACAAGAGTCAAATGATGGAATCGGCCTTAATAAAAGAGAAGCAGGTAATTAACATCTCAAAAGGGAATTGGACATCAGACATCGTCGACGCAGTGTTCATTCAACCAACGCTTAAGAAGATTAAAGGAAGATTATCAGCGGGGTGACCTAAATTGGCTTACTTGTGGACGAATCTCTTGGTATAAATACCACCTTTTCTGTAAACTTTTCTCATTCATATACCTTGAAGAGAGAGACAGCAGTCTCTGAAATATAGTACTTTCTCTCTACATTTTGATGTTTTTATGGGCTCCTTTTATTAGATATATATATATATATATATATATATATATATATATATATATATATATATATATATATATATATATATATATAGATATATATATATATAGATATATATATATATCTATATATCTATATATCTATATATATATATATATATATATATATATATATATATATATATATATATATATATATATATATATATATATATGTGTGTGGTGGTGTGGGGGGGGGGGGGGGTGCTGTTTGAGGTGTATGTATCCACAGCCAAAATTATCCTAAAACAGTCCATCATTTATATTGCTAAGTTATTTACATTTTTACAGACTTATTTCTTTATTTTATTAATTCACCCTCTTTTCGCAATACCTTATCTCTTTATTAATTTCCTGTTATCCAAACTAACATCTTCAAATGAACATCATAGTATTCTTTAGAGACTTGCATATTGAGAGGTCAAATTCGGGGCTGCCATGTAGGGCTTGTTCCATATGAATAATGTTCATCATCTGAATAATAATAATAATAATAATAATAATAATAATAATAATAATAATAATAATTAATAATTTCCTAGACATGATTCTCAGCAACGGGTTCTTACTAATCAGCTGTAGTGATTCTTTGAGGGAATGTACACAGAACCAGGTC
>NC_087215.1:78444474-78463671 GCF_015104395.2 Macrobrachium nipponense
GCTTTGTGTATTGTCATATCGTTTCCTGGTTTTCTGAATCTATGCTGGCGGAGTTCTGCCTTCGTGCATTCCACTATTCTGCGCTGTATCTGATTACTGGCACTGCCGTGTTTATGGCTTTTATCATATTTCGATGAGTTTTTGACTTGAGTATCGCCTTGAGTCTCTGCATATATTCTTTCCTGATTGTGTCCTTCATCTCTTGGTGTTTTATATCCCCTCCTTCCATTATTCCTAGGTATTTGTATCCCGTCTCATCTACGTGTTTGATGTTGCTCCCATCTGGTAGCTTTATCCCTTCAGTTCTCGTTACTTTGCCTTTTTGTATGTTGACTAAGGCGCATCTTTCTATTCCAAACTCCATCCTGATGTCCCCAGATACAATCCTTACAGTCTGGATTAGGGTATCTATTTCCTTGATGCTCTTACCATACAGCTTGATGTCGTCCATGAACATCAGATGGTTAATCCTGTTGCCTCTTTTCTTGAGTTGGTACCCGGCATCCATCTTCTGTAGTACTTTTGTCATGGGAATCATTATTATTATTAAATATATTTTTATTATTATTATTTCGGAAGGAGACCCTCTCGTGGACAAGTTTTGTTAAAAATAGTTGCTGCTTCAGCCCTATTAATCTTGTAGAGAGTCTTCTCTAGTTTTTTTAAGACAGCTTTTTCTCTGTTGCTTAGACTGGCAAACAACGCACCAAAGGGCATGGTAAAATTTAAAATTGGTTTGGGAGGTCCGTTGAGTCTTTTGGTGTTTATTATTGCTTGTACAATTCCTCTGCTCTTCCTCCTCTCTCACTTCCTCCTCTCGCCTTCTATCTTCTCTCTCTCTCATTCATCTCTTCTCTCTCTCTCTCTTTCTCCATCTTTCCCTCCATGCGATGTTTTGTTCTTAAATATACAGGCAACATTTTCCAGTGATGAACTGCTGACTATGAATTTCCCAGTGGCGGGTCCACAGGAATTCAACTTCCTCAGCAGTCATCATTGGTAAAATGTCCTGTAGATCTGGATGAAACCGTTGCCATTGGAGGAGAGAGAGAGAGAGGAGGAGAGAGAGGAGAGAGAGAGAGAGAGAGAGAGAGAGAGAGAGAGAATTGTATAAGCAACAATAAACATCAAAATGACTCAACCAAATTTTACCATGCCCTTTGGTGTGTTGCTCGCCACTCTAAGCAACAGAGAAAAAGCTGTCTTTAAAAAAATAGAGAAGACTCTTTACAAGATTAATAGTGCTGAAGCAGCAACAATTTTTAGCAAAACTTATTATTATTATTATTATTATTATTATTATTATTATTATTATTATTATTATTATTATTATTATTATTATTATTATTATTATTATTCAGTAGATGAAACCTAATCGGATGGAACAAGCCAACAGAGGCCATTGACTTGAAATTCAAGCATCTGAAGAATATGATGTTCATTAGGAAGAAGTAGAGAAGAAAAAGGAAAATACAGAAAGAAGATATCCTACTTATTAAATTTTTTTTAAAATTAATAAATAAATGGTTAGATTAAAATGCATTAAAATGCAAGAAGAATAGCATTAGGGTAGTATTGCATTGCATTTTCTCTTGAACTTCTGAATTTACAATTGCATGACAACCTTTGGGAGGCTGTTCCACTCTAACGGTGCGATGAATAAAAGACCTCTGGAACTGAGAAGTTCGACAGCAGTGCATATTTATTGCATATTGGTGCTGCTGTTCAGCGAATCTGGTTGTTCTCGGCAGGAAAAAGGAATCAGGGATCAATTGTGCATGTGAATTACAACTTACTGAAAAATGGAAAACAAGAGAACACAACTGCTTCTGTCAGGAAACAGAAACCTGCCACCACGAACCAATCTGTCTAAAAGAGATAAATATCTGGCAGAATCAGACAGCCACACCGGAGAACAGTATTTTAGTAAAGGAACGAAAAATGACCTAATACAGGTTGCACAGTTATAATATATGAGGCCTTATGAACAACACCTAACTTTCGTGGAGCATTTGCTGGAACTTTCATTAGATATCTCTGCAAAGTTGGATGTGAGTCAAAGGTTGCACCTAGAATAGTAAAGCTTCAGACAAAATCAGCAAAGTTCCATCCACCCTCCTTACTTATTTTTTTACCTTCTTGGTTTCCCTGAGTATTTCCTCTTGGACCTTTGTCAGCTTCACTATTTGTGTATACATCAGTTTCATCTTCACTAATATCAATTCCTCTTTGGCTATCACTTACCATTTGTCCCTCAATGTTATTTCCTTCTCTTATTTGTTCTCTATTATCACCATTATCCTTCTCTGGTTTATTATCATTTCTTTGCCTGCTTATGTCAGGAAAGTCTTTTTCATTCCACATACTGGTTCCTTCCATAATATCGATGTTACAATCTTTCACTAAATGGCCTTCTTGTCCGCATCTGTAACAGGTTCTTTTCTGCCCATTATATAATATACTTAAGTTAAAACCAGACACGCTTATCGATGAAGGAATTTTATCTCTAATCTTCATCTTTATTGTCCGTATCCCATTCAGCAGGCCTTTCAGGGGGTCCATACTGAATCTGTTACTTCTTATTGATCCACTTTTCCATATTGCTCATATGTATATCAATTCATCAGACAATTCAAACGGTGCATTCCTTATCGATACATATGTATACGAGGTACTTATATTCACAACTTTCACACTATCTACCTCATTTATCTTGATATGCTTATCCTCAAATTGCCTTGATATTTCCAAGAATTTGTTCTCTGAGCTGAACTTAACTACTACTTTATTCCTGCTTACATTCTGTACACCCAAGATATCAGCAATATCAAGTTTTAATTCTCTTAATAACACAATACATACATTTTTGATGAACATATAACCTCCCAGGAATTGTAGACCAATGGAGTCCTTTCTCCTTAAAAAGCTTGGAAACGAATCCATGTTGCTTTAGTACTGTCTCATAAAACAACAAAGAGAACGGGTAAAATTTATCATAGAAAACGGACCTTCCCAACTCAAACGCCTCGGGGCATAAACAAATGTTCCAAATACCCCGTCTATTTTAGTCACTATTTGGCACTATTCCCATACTTATAAAAGTTTCCACCTAAGTCTGTGCACTCACATCACTTCACGATGCTCCATGCATTGTTATCAGTGCTTGAGTACATTATATCATAAAAAAAGGCCAAAGTACAGAGCGAAAGTAAACAGGATCCTCAGACGATGTCGTCGTCTTTTTCTTTAGTCTTGTTTATAGTGATATTGAGTAATGATTGTCATTGTTTTTTTATTTATATATAAAATGTATTATCAATGTAGCCTTGTGTATTTTTTAACAATCCTTTTGTAGTAAATCCATACAATGAAGCAGGTATAATAGTTAGAGTCAGAAAGAGTTGGTTTGTTACAAGTGGGGAACCTATCCGGGATTTCTGTTAACTGTTTATTATTGACTCTGTGAGGACCAGAGATTAAGACAGGTAGCTGGGATACTGATAATTTGTTTACAGACAAACTGGGTTGACATAGACAGGTGCGGACGGATATGTAGTGCAGTCTCGCACCGCAAACAGAAAGGACTCTGAGACGGTAAATTTGTGTTTTCTTACAGACATTCATTTAGATATAATAAAGCGTACAGATAATGGAATTGCATGTGTTATGCGTCGGCGGAAACTCCGCGGAACGCTCTATCGGATGGAAGTAAGAACAACGCGACTTGATGATTGGTTACAATGAAAATAGGGAAAAAGCGTTGTCCTTACAACTCTTTGCCTGATAACTTGGAACCTCTTCTTTCTTACATCATTGCTTGTTCGTGCACTGTTATTGCTCACGAGAACCCTCGTATGACATTGCCGCCATACCATATCATTTGGTTGAATCCTAATGATCCTATTTGAAGTTATAATTCTCTTAATTCATTCCTGTCCGTATTAACTCGAGTTTTGAAAGCCGAATTGTTTACAACTTATGGTATTTTGTTGGAGGACCATTATTTTCCTCCCTCACAAAGTAGGAAGGTTTGTAAAAACAATGAAGAAAGCTGTTCTTCTTTTGATTATCTTCAATTGCCCTTTAGTAGAGATAGCTTGATTGAGGCACAAAGGAATGATCCTATGTCGCGGGCAGATTTTCCCTCACCACGACATTAAGATACGAGAATAAGAATAATAATATTATACATATACAAAGATAATATTACTATTGTACATATGCACTGTTGTCAGTCTTCTTGCCTGGAGGCACAGGTTGGAGAATGGTACTGTGTCATTGTTGACACGGGTGGTATGAAGACTGACGTTTATGCTGCCTGGGAAATAGGGTAGGCCTGTCCTACCTGCTATTACATGATATTCCTTGTGTGTATGGGTCTTACTACTGATGAGGCCAGGTGATGTCTTCCCACTGGGAGGCAGTTGAAGTGCTGATTTCCATTTTAGGGGTACTGAAGAAAATTCCTGGTATTCAGCTTGCTTCTTTATTACTCATTACATCATGCCAAATTTCTCCCAGGCCTAGTCTCCTGGACTTGATTAATTTACCTAGTCTTCAGAACTCCTGGACTAGATTTCTGGACTAGATCCCTGGAAATATTAATTTTATTTAATTTTTATTTCCAGAAAACAATACAAATGAGTAGTTTAAAACTATAACAAAAAATAATTCTTTATATTGAGACTCAAAAAAAAAATATATCAACTACAGATTATGGGATTTGCTTTTCCTTCATAAAAGGATAAGTATCAAACGTGGAGCAGCCCTGGAATCAATTAACTTACAGTAATGTGTAAATAATTTGATACCCTACTCCACACAGTACTAAATGTTTCTCCACAACATATGACAAGGGGTAAGGTTACCTGAAAGATTTATGAGAAAACTTAAACTTAAAAGAGGTAAAATTAGGCTAAGGTGCCTTTTAACAGGATAGTCTAGCTTAGGCTTCTTTAGAAATCATTAAGGATAGCCTATTCAAAGTTTACATAGCTGATTTTTGACTAGGTTACAATAGGCCACAAAGTTAGGTTAGTTTAATGAGGATACAGGCTAAGTTCTATGTAATTAAGTTTTTCATGAATTTATATACATATAGCCTAACTATATTTATCAAAAATAGTCATAATTCCTCATTCAAACAGGATTAGTCTAGGGTAGGCCTTCTTAAATTACTGTATAGCCTAGTCTAAGATCATGCTCGGCAGTGGAAATTTCCATGAGAGGTAGGGGTAACCCCAAAATGCCCTGCAGGATGGCCATGTTGTGGTACCCTTTGGCACTGGTATTTGCAAAAACTGTATACAAACAAAACTCTTATGACTGTTTTTTGTTAACGTTTTACAACCCTATTAAACGCTAAGTTACAAATCAAACTAACACAGCAAAATTTCATGACAACTTATGAAAGCGAAGTATCCTTCATGACAATGAAAATTTTCCATGTTAAGGCATTGCCACATGTTTGACTGGGCAGGCAACTCTGCACTTGAATTCTCGTCTGCTACTGTTCTTTCATGACAGTGATCTGTTCTAACTAATGAACTAATGATAATATTACGACTTTAAAAGCTTACCTTGCAAGGGATAGATAATCATTTGTATTAACAATTTGGTAAAATAGCCAAAATGAAGAGCGGACAGGTTGACATACCCTCACACGAAAGCATTCGTGATTCTTACATGTGTTGCTAGTGTTACCAAAAGCAGACGAAAGATTCAGGGCAGCGCTCCCATACTCGAGTGAGAGAAAACAAAATAAGGGACTGGCTACACTGCCACACTTGTGTCCACAACAAAAACATTCACAGTTCCAATCACTCTTAAAACAGTAGTGTAAAGATATCAGAGGAGGATGATGAATCAATTCCTAAATAACTCACTAATAATTAAAGGAATATTTTTCCCATTACAGAGCTTTTTCCCTCGCGGAAGAATTGATTCATGTCCACTCTAATATCAAGGACAATTGTTCCTAATGGAAACAAACAGCTCCTAAGATGGGTCTGCGACTGTGGAAAAACAGGTCTTGTACAGTAGAAACAAGCAACAATCTCAACTAGAGACTAAAGGGGCTCTTGCATCAACATAACACAAGGATATACTTAAGTACTAAATAGGGACACTACCCTATAGGTGTGCGTTCAATACAGCTTTCCTAATAGCTTTATCTAGCCTAATACTGGGGTTAGATTGACTCCACTTACACAGGATGTCACATCACTCTGCAACAAAAGAGTTCTCCACATGTGAAGACAGAATTTACTCCTATGAGGCATCCTAATGATAATCAAACTCACCAGAGCTCTTGGCTAGAAACGACTCTAAACTTGAATCTCAAAGGGGTTTGGAAAGTGGTGTACTCTTGTCGCGGGTGGATTTTCCCTCACCACGACATTACGATACGAGAATGAGAATACTAATATTAGTACATATATACTGTTGTCAGTCTTCTTGCCTGGAGACAGGGGTCGGAGAATGGTACTGTGTCATTGTTGACACGGTGGGTATGAAGACTGACGTTTATGCTGTCTGAGAATTAGGGTAGGCCTGTCCTACCTGCTATTACATGATATTCCTTGTGTGTATGGGTCTTACTACTAATGAGGCCAGGTGATGTCTTCCCACTGGGAGGTAGTTGAAGTGCTGAATTCCATTTTAGGGGTATTGAAGAAAATTCCTGGTATTCAGCTTGTTTCTTTATTACTCATTACATCATGCCAAATTTCTCCCAGACCTAGTCTCCTGGACTTGGTTAATTTACCTAGTCTTCAGAACTTCTGGACTAGATCTCTGGACTAGATCCCCTGGACTAGATCCCTGGACTAGATCCCTGGAAATATTCATTTTATTTAATTTTTATTTCCAGAAATCAATACAAGTGAGTAGTTTAAAATTACAACAAAAAATAACTTTATATTGAGACTTCAAAAAAAATTTAACAATTACAGATTATGGGAATTGCTTTCCTCATAATAGGATAAGTATCAAACATGGAGCAACCCTGGAATCAATTAATTTACAATAAGGTGTAAATCACTTGATACCCTACTCCACACAGTACTAAACATTTGTACACAATATACGTCAATGGGTAAGGTTACTTGAAAGATTTCTGAGAAAAACTTAAAACTAAAATGAGGTAAAATTAGGCTAAGGTGCCTTTTAACAGGATAGTCCAGCCTAGGCTTCTTCAGAAATCGTTAAGGATAGCCTATGCAAAATTTACAAGACTGATTTTTGACTAGGTTACAATCGGCCACAAAGTTAGGTTAGTTTAATGAGGGTACAGGCTAAGTTCTATGTAATTAGGTTTTCCATGAATTTATATACATATAGCCTGACTATATTTATCAAAAATAGTCATAATTCCTTATTCAAACAGGATTAGTCTAGGGTAGGCCTTCTTAAATTACTGTATAGCCTAGTCTAAGATCATGATTGGCAGTGGAAATTTCCATGAGAGAGGAGGGCCATGTTGTGGTACCCTTTGGCACTGGTATTTGCAAAAACTCTAAACAAACAAAACTCTTATAACTACTTTTTTTTACGTTTTACAACCCTATCAAACGCTAAGTTACAACTCAAACTAACACAGCAAAACTTCATGAAAACTAATGAACGTGAAGTATCTTTCACGACAGTGATCTGTTCCAACTAATGAACTAACAGTAATATTACAACTTTAAAAGCTTACCTTGCAAGGGATAGATAATAATTTGCATTATTAATTTGGTGAAATAGCCAAAATGAAAGGGTGGACCAATTGACGTCCTCACACTCGAGAGCATTCGTGATTCTTACATGTGTTGCTAGTGTTACCAAAATTCAGACGAAAGATTCAGGGCAGCGCTCCCATACTCAGAGCGAAAAAACAAAACAAGGGACTGGCTACACTGCCACACTCGTCCACAACAAAAACATTTCACAGTTCCAATTACTTTTACAACAGTAGTGTAAAGATATTAGAGGAGGATGATGAATCAATTCCTAAATAAATCATTAATAATTAAAGGAATATTTTTCCCATTACAAAGCTTTTCCCTCGGGGAAGAATTGATTCATGTCCACTCTAATATCAAGGACAATTTTTCCTAACGGAACCAAACAGCTCCTTACATGGGTCTGCGACTGTCGAAAAACAGGTCTTGTACAGTAGAAAAAAGCAACAATCTCACCTAGAGACTAAAAGGGCTCTTGCAACAACATAACACAAGGATATACTTGAGTACTAAATGGGGACACTACCTTATAGGTATGCGTTCAATACAGCTTTCCTAATAGCTTTGTCTAGCCTAATACTGGGGTTAGATTGACTCCACTTACACAGGATGTCACATCACTCTGCAACAAAAGAGTTCTCCACATGTAAAGACAGAAATTACTCCTATTGAGGCGTCCTAAGGATTATCAAACTCACCAGAGCTCTTGGCTAGAAACGACTCTAAACTTGAATCTCAAAGGGGTTTGGAAAGTGGTGTACTCTATCCTCTAAGATGTACCAAACCAGTACTACAAGAGCAAAACTCTGACAATTTCCTATAAGACAAGACCCATAAGACACGATTGCATTCCCAACCAGGGCACTATGTGAATTCTTGTACAAAATGTTTTACATTATACCTTTGTTCATTACTTCAACACTATAAAGTTTTCACATTACTAGTCACTGTGAACCGAAAAAAAATTACATTTTCATCAATCTCAAACTAAGAAAAAAAAGAACACAAAACATACAAAATTACAGTACTGTACATCATCACACAGAGTCTATATCTCTTCAATGAGACGTGAAGGAGGCACAATATTCCTGGCACCTCTTGTACGAACTCCTTCAGTTACTATATCAGGCACATTTTCAGAGTGCTCTTCATGGAAACTAACCATCTTCATCACTTGGAATGTGAGATGTAATGGGTGTGACATATGGGTGGTTGAGTGTTTATTATGTTTGGGTGTTAAGTGTTGTATTGTCCCCTGTATGTCAACCAACTTCTGGTCCAAGTCCTTGATTTGACTTGATAAATCTCCCACTTGAGACCAAACGTCCTGGTAGGATTGAGTGAAGCTCTTAACTGTCTGTAATGTTTGTTGTGTTTCTTGTCCTAACTGAATTAGATTGATATATGATTCATCATTACCAGTCGTCATTGTTACAATACTTCAACCACTTATATATAATCAAATAATAAAATGTAAACTACATTAAGAGACAATGCCATACATCTCCCTACAGAAATAATGAATATGCATGTAAATAAGTCATGACCTTAATCAGACAAAAATCAACAATATTGTATAAAGAAATGCATACAATACGACAAAACATTATAAGTGACCTACATCTTATATATAGGCACAGTGGGTCTGGATCAATAGCACTGGGCTACAGATCCAACACAGCTGCCACCAAATGTCGCGAGCGGATTTTCCCTCACCACGACATTACGATACGAGAATGAGAATACTAATATTAGTACATATATACTGTTGTCAGTCTTCTTGCCTGGAGACAGGGGTCGGAGAATGGTACTGTGTCATTGTTGACACGGTGGGTATGAAGACTGACGTTTATGCTGCCTGAGAATTAGGGTAGGCCTGTCCTACCTGCTATTACATGATATTCCTTGTGTGTATGGGTCTTCCAGGTGATGTCTTCCCACTGGGAGGTAGTTGAAGTGCTGAATTCCATTTTAGGGGTATTAAAGAAAATTCCTGGTATTCAGCTTGTTTCTTTATTACTCATTACATCATGCCAAATTTCTCCCAGGCCTAGTCTCCTGGACTTGGTTAATTTACCTAGTCTTCAGAACTTCTGGACTAGATCTCTGGACTAGATCCCCTGGACTAGATCCCTGGACTAGCTCCCTGGAAATATTCATTTTATTTAATTTTTATTTCCAGAAATCAATACAAGTGAGTAGTTTAAAATTACAACAAAAAATAACTTTATATTGAGACTTCAAAAAAATTTAACAATTACAGATTATGGGAATTGCTTTCCTCATAATAGGGTAAGTATCAAACATGGAGCAACCCTGGAATCAATTAATTTACAATAAGGTGTAAATCACTTGATACCCTACTCCACACAGTACTAAACATTTGTACACAATATACGTCAATGGGTAAGGTTACTTGAAAGATTTCTGAGAAAAACTTAAAACTAAAATGAGGTAAAATTAGGCTAAGGTGCCTTTTAACAGGATAGTCTAGCCTAGGCTTCTTCAGAAATCGTTAAGGATAGCCTATGCAAAGTTTACATGGCTGATTTTTGACTAGGTTACAATCGGCCACAAAGTTAGGTTAGTTTAATGAGGGTACAGGCTAAGTTCTATGTAATTAGGTTTCCATGAATTTATATACATATAGCCTGACTATATTTATCAAAAATAGTCATAATTCCTCATTCAAACAGGATTAGTCTAGGGTAGGCCTTCTTAAATTACTGTATAGCCTAGTCTAAGATCATGATCGGCAGTGGAAATTTCCATGAGAGAGGAGGGCCATGTTGTGGTACCCTTTGGCACTGGTATTTGCAAAAACTCTATACAAACAAAACTCTTATAATTACTTTTTTTACGTTTTACAACCCTATCAAACGCTAAGTTACAACTCAAACTAACATAGCAAAACTTCATGATAACTAATGAACGTGAAGTATCTTTCACGACAGTGATCTGTTCCAACTAATGAACTAACAGTAATATTACAACTTTAAAAGCTTACCTTGCAAGGGATAGATAATAATTTGCATTATTAATTTGGTGAAATAGCCAAAATGAAAGGGTGGACCAATTGACGTCCTCACACTCGAGAGCATTCGTGATTCTTACATGTGTTGCTAGTGTTACCAAAATGCAGACGATAGATTCAGGGCAGCGCTCCCATACTCAGAGTGAAAAAACAAAACAAGGGACTGGCTACACTGCCACACTCGTCCACAACAAAAACATTTCACAGTTCCAATTACTTTTACAACAGTAGTGTAAAGATATTAGAGGAGGATGATGAATCAATTCCTAAATAAATCACTAATAATTAAAGGGATATTTTTCCCATTACACTCTATCCTCTAAGATGTACCAAACCAGTACTACAAGAGCAAAACTCTGACAATTTCCTATAAGACAAGACCCATAAGACCACAATCACATTCCCAACCAGGGCACTATGTGAACTCTTGTACAAAATGTTCTACATCATTCCTTTGTTCATTACCTCAAAACGATAAAGTTTTCACATTACTGGCCACTGTGAACAGAAAAAATTACATTTTCATCAATCTCAAAATAAGAAAAAAAAGAATACAAAACATACAAAATTACAGTACTGTACATCATCACACAGAGTCTATATCTCTTCAATGAGACGTGAGGGAGGCACAATATTCCTAGCACCTTTTGTACGAACTCCTTCAGTTACTATATCAGGCACATTTTCAGAGTGCTCTTTCATGGTAACTAACCATTCTTCATCACCGTGGAATGGTTTTAGATTAGCAGTTCGTTCTACAATTGTATCATCAAACAAATTTTTCAACACATAAGTGGATCCATCTGCACAACTTCTACCACTCTATAGGGTCCGAGCCACTTAACATTTAACTTTCGACTAGTACCAGGTATTTGAGTCTCATTTCTGACCCAGACTAGTGAATTCTTTTCAACACTCGTATTCACTCGCTTTCGGTTAGCTATACTTAAAAATGTTTTTGACCTCTCTAAGTGGGTCTTTTGGATTATCTCATGAACTTTGTCGATATCAGAATCACTCACTTCATCATCAAATGATGGCAATGTAGTTATTATTTGTCTAGCAGGTGTCCTGCTAAAGAAGACATAATGTGGCTGTTCACCTGTTGTTGCATGGACAGCACAATTAAGGACTCGTTGGGTTTTGCCTAAATAGGTTGACCACTGATAAGGATGACCCTGACACATGACATTCAATAAGGTCTTCATAGTCCTATGCATTCTTTCTGATATGCTGATACCTTCAGGATGGTATGGTGTGATGAAACCAGTGTTTATGTTGTGCTTTTGGCAAAGATCTCTAAACTGTTGTGATGTGAATTCAGCACCATTGTCAAGAATTACACACCCTGGAATTCCAAAATCATTTAAATAATTCTGAAAATTCTTACTGACCATTTCTGTAGTCTTACTCCTCAGTGGGTAAAACTTCACAAAGCATGAATAATGATCAATCACTGTAAGCACATAACGGTACCCACTTGCACCAGACATCATATCTGTCAAATCAATACTGATATGCTCCAAGGGTTTATGAACTGGTGGGAGTTCTTGGAATTTCTGCTGTAAGGATGGACTGTCTTTATGAACCTGAAATGTAATGCATTCTTTAACAAACTTAAACCAATACAGATCTAAGTGAAGGCCAATAGAAGTAAGTCTCCAGAGCATCAATAGTTTTCCTTCTCCCTAAATGACTAACAACAGACTCATGACCAAACTTCAAAGCAGCTTTCCTAAGCTCCAGCGGTACAACAAGTCTTAACTGAATACTATTGTCATGCTTGTCAGCACTCAGATATAACAAGCCTTCATACAGCATAAACTGATGGATGAATGCTCTGGGAAACTTCTTCCTAGGCAATTTTCCTCCTTCTAAGTATGCAATCAATTCACCCCATCTTGTTTCACCTACCTGCTTAGCCTTGTATTCTTCCTTACTCAACCAAGATAATTGTCTTGATTATTGTGAAAGATTGCCCTAACTGGCCTACTTAACTGATCAGCTACCTCATTGTGCTTTTCCTGGCCTACACAACAAACTTTGAAGCGATAATCTTGCATTTCAATAATCCATCTATTCATCCTAGGTGACTTTGTCTTTCTTTTGAATACTGACACAAGAGGTTGATGGTCTGTATGGATTGTAAACATGGTACCCCAAAGAAAATTATGAAACCGCCTACACGCTAACACAATAGCCAAGGCTTCCCTATGAGTAGTAGAATATCTCTGTTCTACAGGCTTCAATTTCTTTGAAAAGTATCCAACAGTTTCAAAAACGCCATCACCTCTGCCATCAGCACTGCACCTACATGATTCAGACTAGCATCTGTGAATAACTGAAAAGGTCTTGTCATCTCTGCTTTTATGAGCAAAGGAGCTGTCATAAGCAGCTGTGTCAACTGCTCAAAACTAGACTGACACTCTGGTGTCCATGCAAATGGCTCTTTCATTCTTAAAAGATTGGTTAAATTTTGTATGTGCTTCCGATAAAATATGCACATTCCTAAAAATCTTCTAGTTTCTTTGACATCTGTAAGAGCTTTCATATCTCTGATGGCACTTATGTTGTCAGGACAAGGCTTGCATCCTTCTTTGGATATTATATGGCCAAGAAATTTTATCTCTTTTTGCGCAAACTGACACTTCTTGATGTTTAATTTCACACCCTTTTCACTAAATAATTTGAACAGCTCTTCTAATCTCTCAATTAATTCTTCCAAGCTGGGTGCCCATATTACAATATCATCTAAATAATTCTTTATGTATCCCTTTTTTAGTAATGGAGCCAAGATTTTACCTATTACCCATGAAAATATAGCTGGGCTGCAACTCAAACCAAACGGTAACCTCTTAAACCTATATAAGGAGACTCCATCACTAAACGTTGTCAGATCTCTACTATCTTCATCTAACTCTACTTGATAATAAGCGTCTTTCATGTCCAATGAAGCATAAAATTGATTCCCTGATGCTGACTCAACTAACTCTTCTAACCTAGGCAAAGGATGGATGTCAGTTTGAAGGTGGGTATTGACTTTTCGATAGTCTAAGTACATTCTTTGAGAATTATCTGGTTTCCTTACCAAGACTATAGGACTTAACCATGCAGCTGTGGATGGCTCAATTATATCTTTAGCTTCCATATCCTCCAACATATTTGCAATAAGCTGCTTGGCTTTCTCAAGGTATCTATTGTTACTGTCATTAGCATATCCAGTTATATCTGAGTTTTGAAACAATACTAAAATACATTCTACCAAGGTGGACGAGTTACTTCCCGCTCTACTGGGTAGAAGTAAACAATCACAACAACTGCTGCTTCAGATTCAAGCACGTGAAATGTGACTTGCTTGTCATGGATTTCTTCATTGTTGTATGTCTAATGGATTAAGTCCCCAAAATTGTGGTGAGATACGTTAATTTGCGGGTAGATTACAGTTCAGTTGACCGGACCGTGTAACACCATTTTTCCCGGTCCGTAATCCCTCCGCCAAGGTAAGTAGTTCTCGCAGATGACCCGCAGCCGACAAACCCGACCCAGCCGACCAAACCCGACCCCAACCCACAGGACCGAACCCGAACATGCATTCAACATGAAAGCCACAAAACAAACGGCCAGCCATCTTGTTGGTTATTAGTCCGCCGATTCTCTTCGATATTTTTAATCTTGCCCAACAAATCTTTAGGACCTCCAATTTAATTTACAGTATTCTATATTTTCACCCATGCACAACTGAACTGTAAGAGCTCCATTTTTTACCCTTCGTTATTCTATTTTTTTTTCCATGCTTGCCCAACTAATTTGCAGGAGTTCCATTTTTTTTTCATTATTCGATATTTTGACTCTTGCCCACGATAGTTTTACCCGTGCCAACATAATCTGTAGGAGATACATTTTTTTCCCCATTATTCGATATTTCTTTCCTTGCCCAACTCATCTGTATGACCTACATTTTTTTACATTCTTCGATACATATTTTCCAGGTACTAGTTATCCGCTAGGATAACTAGTACCTGGAACGGACCTTTCTCGACCTTCCTCGACCCTTCAGTCTGTTCCTGCTTCTCAGCCAGTTCAGTGCTTCGTCATGTCTTCTGCCGAGAATTTGTCGTGTTCCGCACACGTGGCGTTCGCTGCCGCCGTTCCAGTCACGCTGGAAGACATATACATTTTGTGTCAAGACGAACGATCCCTAGTTAGTTATTTAATGAAAACAGGCCTACTGGGGGATTTTAGTGGCGTGTGTAAGGCCTGTAATGAAGGCACCGTCGGCCTCTTCAAAAAAGGGGACACTTTTCAATGGCGGTGCAACGCAAGGCACTGCCGCAAATACATCTCGATTCTCCACGGGTCATTCTTCTCGGGGTCCCATCTCTCCCTGAAGAGCATCTTAGTGCTTATCCACGGCTGGGTTCACGACGCTTCCCAGAAATATATGCAACTTAATCTGAGGATCGGCTCGCCCAACACTCTTGTCGACTGGTTTAATTTCTGCCGGGACGTTTGTGTTGATATTCTGGTGATGGACAATCGGAAAATTGGCGGACCTGGTCACGTGGTCGAGATTGACGAGTCCAAGTTTGGTAGAAGGAAATTCAACAAAGGCAGACGTGTCGATGGTTGTTGGGTTCTCGGCGGGATTGACCGCCAAACAAAAGAAACATTTTTTCAGGTTGTACCGACAGGACTACAGAAACACTTCTTCCTATTTTTAATTGATAACATACATCCTGATTCAATTGTCATTTCTGATTGCTGGAAATCATATCACACTTTAAGTCAACATTTCAAATCACACAAAAACATTAATCACACATTGCATTTTGTAGACCCACACGAGAAAAACATACACACAAACACGATAGAATCTACTTGGCGGGTTTTGAAACGAAATGTCTTACCTAGAAGTGGTACAGTATTGTGTAAAAAAACGTTACCTAACTCAAGTTGATTGTCCTTTTAAAGCATTCTTAGATTTAATTAAACGTGTATATCAATTAAATAAAGTAGTTTCAACACCCGCCAAATTGAAGGCCAATATCGCTGAAAACAAACAATCATGAGACGTCGCTCCCGCTGTACAAACGGATTCGTCACCTCCACCCGTGCCTCGTCCACAAATTCCCCTTGTTCAGTCATCTCGGAAAACAACCGTCCCGCCAAGAAAGAAAAAAAAATCCTCTACCCAGAAGATTTCAGCGACTCGGATTTCTCTTGTTAAGTTCTATATTTCTGGGGGGGGGGGGGGGGGATGGGGGGGGGGGGGACCGGCCAATCATTGGACGCCTAGCAACATCTCCAAGGTAAGGTTATCAATGTAAATGCACGTTATTTTAATTCATTTGACAAAATTAAGCACGCCATTGTTATTTCCGCTTTGCTGAAGTCAGGCACGCTCAACACATCCGAACATTCACGTTCGCTAGAAGTCCACGTGTTCGAACGCAGTCCATGTGTTCGAGCAAACAACGTGGCCTTGACTTTAACCAATGTATTCTCGGAAATATTCATTTTGTTTAGTTATCAGTAAGGATATACGGGTGCCAGCATTATGTATGGACAAGTTATATTGGTTTGATATTTTATAATTGTTAACTTACTTACACCAGGGGGGTCCAGGGGGGGGGCGAAGCCCCCCGGCCAGGTAAGGACATGCAGACTTAGTTTGGTTAGGTCGGTTCCTTGGTTAGGTAGCAATCACTGTTAATATACTATACTGGGGGGTCCAGGGGGGCGAAGCCCCCTGGCCAGGTAAGGGCACGCGGCCTAAGTTTGGTTAGGTTGGTTCGTTTGGTTACGATCACCGGAGCTCCTACAGTTTAGTTGGAACAGGAGCTCCTACAGTTTAGTTGGGACAGGAGCTCCTACAGTTTAGTTGGAAATGGAGCTCATACAGTTTAGTTGGCCACTGGTTTTTTTTGCTAGGGTTTCGTGGTTTTTAGTGTTCATTGCCGTCGTTTGGTTAGCCTAACTCAACGGGGGACGGGACCTCCTACATTTTTGTTGGTACGTGAGCTCCTACAGTTTACTTGGCAACGGGTTTCGTCTACTAGGGTTTTGTTTTGTTTTTCGTGTTCATTGTCGTCATCTGGGTTCCCCCCACCCAAAAAACCCCGGTTTCCCAATGGCTCCCCCCTTACCGTTTTCATTTACTCGCATGTACTCCCCCACCCAAAAACCCCGGTTCCCAAAAGGGTCCCCCACCATTATCGCGTTTTTTATAGGTTTCGGGGAGGGTTTTTAAACCGGACGCGCAAAACAAAGCGTCCGCCATCTTGTTTGTATTGCTCTGCCGATTCCATAGCAGGAGAAACCCGTGGTCAACTGAACTGTAAGCGCTCCTAATTTGCTTGTGATATGTATTTTTGTACCTTTTTGATGTTATGTTTTAATTTGTACCTTTTGATATAGCCAATGGCATCCTACCAGTTTTGTAGGACATGTGGCAATAGCTTTGAAGGCATTAGCCTAAAAGTGTTTTTCTTTTGTTTTCAGTTATACTCAATTAACGGCTCATGGTTTATATAATAAAGGGTAAAACTTTACAAAGCTTGCGCGGCCTATGAAGCGCCAAAAAACACACGAAAAACTTATGTTTTGGCCTAATTTTCGATAACATGCAGTAAAAGATTAGATATATATAAAACTATAGACAAACGGTAATAATGGGGACCCTGTTGGGAACGGGCCGGGGTTTTTGGGTGGGGGAACACAGACAGAATAAAGGGCAAATGGATAGTGTTTCCAGGCGTAATTTTCGTAAAACGGTAATGGGGGACCTATTGGGAAGCCGGGGTTTCTGGGTGGGGGGAAACAGAGACGACAAAAAGTAACACTGGGAAATCCACGAAAACGGCTGAGGCTGACCCCTTACTCTACATACTAACCCAATTAACACTGGGAAACCCACGGAAAACGGCGGTGAGGCTGACCTCTTACTCTACATACAAACTGACACTGCTAGCCTAAGATGTTGCTTGCCTACCTAAGAAACATCCCGCATTCGGACATGGCTGGCCTAGGCTACGTGTTAGGTATATGTACCGAAACCCACGAAAACGGCTGTGAGGCTGACCCCTTACTCTACATACAAACCCAATTAACACTGGGAAACCCACAAAAACGGCGGTGAGGCTGACCCTTTACTCTACATACAAACTGACACCGCTAGCCTAAGATGTTGCTTGCCTACCTAAGAAACATCCCGCATTCGGACATGGCTGGCCTAGGCTACGTGTTAGGTATATGTACCGAAACTTAATTTTTTTTTCCTTGAATAAACTACATGATTCCGGTAGTCTACACGGTTATTCATACGGACACTGCTAGCCTAGGATGTTGCTTGCCTACCTAAGAAACATCCCCCATTCGGACATGGCTGGCCTAAGCTACGTGGTCATAGCCTAATTATTTTGGCTGAGTTAGTAGTTCGAACACATGGGCTGTTAGCCTACGCGGAGGTTCGGAGGTGCGGACATGATGTGCGGCCCTGTCTACCACTTACCAATAAGAACACTACATTTGTAAAGTTTTACCGTTCGAACACATGGGCTGTTAGCCTACAACATTCTAGTAGTATACCTTTTTATCGATAATTTTTAACATCCATTGTTACTTGTAAAAACTTAGTAATTCCTAGAATGCCGTATTACTGTTTTGGCCGAGTTCACAGTTCGAACACGTTGGCTGTGAGGGTAAGTGAATGTTCGGAAATGGTCACCGGCCCTGTCTTCCGCTTGCCAATAAGAACACTTATCTGCTATTTACTACCTAAACGCTTTGACCCTTAACCAGGAAACATTTACCTTAACTTACAGACATCAATTAACTTACCTTATTATTGGGAGTCGTCAAATTCGTGCTCGGCGGGGGAAACGGGAGGTGGGTACAGGTTCGCGACCGCACGCATGAACATGTGAAACCGGGCTTCGTACTTTGGATATTTTCGGCGGAAGAGATGGTTTGCCAGGTACTTATCGAACGAGTCCTCCCTTCTGCCGTATTTAGGTACGTCAGCCCTCGCGTCCCTCCAGCAACGTTCGATGTTCTGGGTTGATGCCCCAGTTTCGGGATCCACAAAATTTTTGGAGTGGTTCACGGTTTCATGCGTGTAGCCCTCCAGTTGCAACTGGGAGTATGCTGCCCAACAGTCGCTGATGATCTTGGTTCCCGGTAATATCCACTTTCGTATTTGGGCAACTAACGTTTCCCGTGTACGGTCGGGTACCGGGACCATAAACGTTTTTTTCGAATCACGTTCGAACCCGCCGAACACCCACACCCCTTCAATGTACCTCCCTCTATTGTATTTTCGTTTCCCGAACTTGGCTTCGTCGATTTCGACGATTTTGCCGGGCCCACCTATTGGAGTACTACTATTTTCAATATGATGTAATACAACTTCCCGACAAAAGTTGTACCAATCATTTACGG
>NC_087216.1:0-45000 GCF_015104395.2 Macrobrachium nipponense
TTGAAGTCATCTATATGAACTTTAGTAAGAAAGACGTCACATGAAAACTGGTTAATTTGTCAGTTACAGGATAATTCAATATGGATAGGTGATAGTAATTAATATATCTAGAAAGTTTATAACTATTACAACCGGTTGAACTGATAATGGCCCGAATAGGAACATCTCTTTTATGGGTCTTGATTAATCCGTACATATAAGGTCAAGGTGGGCCAATCGTCGTCACTTTCTAATTCCTTCAGTATAGTTTTTATTTTAGGATTAAAACATTTTATGGCATCAGCTAATGGGTCTTTCCGAAGTTTTTTGTAACTGCTAGAATCAGAAAATGTTATTGTTATGATACAATAAAGTTTGTTCATACTTACCTGGCAGATATATATATAGCTGTATTCTCCGACGTCCGACAGAATTTCAAAACAACTCCCGGCACACGCAGTGGGCGGCCAGGTGGTTAGTACCCACCCTTCCCGCCGCTGGGAGGCGGATATCAGGAATCATTCCCATTTTCTATTCAGATTTTTCATACCACTGTCCCCTGAGGGGAGGTGGGTGGGTACTTTAATTATATATATCTGCCAGGTAAGTATGAACAAACTTTATTGTATCATAACAATAACATTTTGTTCATGAAACTTACCTGTCAGATATATATATAGCTGAATCCCACCATTGGAGGTGGGAAGGGACAGAATAGAAGGATTTAGGAAACACCTCAAGTGCAGATGATTGACATCTTGATTCCTTACCTGTTAGCATAGCTGACTTCTTGATTACTGTCACCGAAGTCTGCTTTTGCTTTACTAGAGTTGCCAACAAGGTAGTGACCTGTGTAGTTGGTGCGCTCTAGATGATCTGTCAACGGGGGCGTGACCACAATGTGACTAGACCATATTGACCATACTGTGAGGGCAACGAAGCTAAAACCACCACCTGACCTAACCTATCGAAGTTAGTCCCATAACTTCTAGGCTAACGAAAGGGAAAGCGCCTCAAGCGACCAACCCTTCAAAGTTAAAAGCACACCTATCCCTTTTTCTATAGGATAGGATTCGTGCTGCTTCCTGCCTCCAATAATATTTCTACGGATAGTATGGTCCTAGCGACTCGCAGATCTCATATGTCGTCTTCACATCCCGTCGGGAGTGTGAAGCGAACACAGAGTTGCTTCGCTCAAACGTGGCACTCAGGATATTACTGAGTGTCATGCTCTGTTGAAACTGCTTCCGAGGCCGCGCCCTCACCTCGTGAGCATTTATTTACTTTAAAAGGTTTCAAATCTTTGTTCAAACATGACGAATGAGCCTCTTAGAAAGACTCCTTAAAAATAACGCCAGGGCGTTCTTCGACATGGGCAAGTCTGGTCTTTTTACGGAACACCGCAGATTGTCCGAATGACCTTGACTTTCTTTAGTTTTATCAAGATAAAACTTGAGAGCCCCGACAGGGCACAGGACTCTCTGTGGCTCTTGCCCAATAATTTGTGCCATCCCCTTGATCTCCAGGCCTCTGGGCCAAGGGTTAGACGGGTTTTCGTTCTTAGCAAGAACGGAAGGCTTAGAGGACACCGAATTATGTCCTCTAAAAAAGCCAAAACCTCTGATGATGGCTAAAACCTCACTAACCCTCATTTCCGTAGCTAGAGTGGTTAGAAAATTAGCCTTTCTGGTCACGTGTATTAAGTTTACAGAAAGGAGAGGTTCGAAATGCTTTGACATCAAGAACTTCAGACTACGTCTAAGTTCCATCAAGATTTCCGCAGACCTCAAAGATCGTGAAGGGCTTTGTTGTTTGACAGATCCGAATCTCTGAGCCTAGAGGCCGTCAACAACATATTTCCGTATTCTACAATCGTTGGGACTGTTAGCTTATCCCATACTTCAGACGGAATGGGAAGGCGGTAAAGTCATTCACAGAGGTCAGAGGTAGAGGAACAGTCATTCTTCCTGCCCTATGTCCAGAACGGCCCACTCCGATTGGTACACTGCAAAATATGCAGCACTGCTTTGCTTTGGCAATGAGACTTGCAATTAATCTTGAAGATCCTCTCGCTTCTTGACAGTCTGAACGCATTCAGACTCAGATCGGAGAGATTTTAGGTACCTCTCGAAGTGAGGCTGTTAGAGTAGACCGATTCTCTCGGGAAGGGTCCTTGGAAAGTGCTCTCTGAAGGACGTGACCTTCTGTGAATCCAGCCTCTCGAAGGCCAACATGGGGCGATCAGCGTCTTTCTCACTCCCTCTGACGCCAGCGATTATCTTATTACATTTCCTAAGCTTTTGAATAGGGGAAAAGGGCTAACCAACTATCCCCATTCCATACTATAGGATGGCGTCTATTGCTACCGCTCTCGGATCGAGAATAAGGGCGCAACGTAGAGGAAGCTTCTTCGTCTTCAATATTGCAAAATCTACGAAAGGACGTCCCAAAGTCTCCACAACTCTCGACATACTTCTAAGCGAGGATTACTCAAAAGTTCCAAACGTCAGTAGTTGCTGCCGTCGATCGAGAAGATCCGCACGGACGTGCAATCGTGTAACGACCTCTTAAGGATCGTTACGTTCCGTGCCTATGCCGATAACCATCTCTCTTTTCTTGGGATATGAGAGAGCTGCGGAATTATCTGAGATGATTTGGACCACTCGACCAAAACCTCACTCTTCGAGGAACTGGAGAGCCAACCAAATTGCTTCCAATTCTTTTAGATTATGTGCCAGGACCTGCTGTCCGGATGCCTGGCTCCATCTCATTATCACCTGAGGGTGATCCTTAACCCATTGAGAGACGTTTAGAATTATCTCTAGATCTTTGATGTTATTTCAGTTCTTCTGTAGGAAAAACTGTAGAGGTCTGAATTGCAGTCTATTCAGGGAAACAAGCTTTCTCCATCGATGGGAAAATGGTCCCCAGCAGACTCATCCATTCCCTCACTAAGCATGCTTCCTTCCCTAATAAGGCTGCGCTTTGCATAAGCAGGAGAGCATTATTATAGTGCTATGCTGCGGTAGACTCGTACAGAATTCTGTTACAGTGCGGTAAGCAGCGCCGAACATGTCTAAGAGATATCTCTGTTGAAAATTTCTTAGCAAAAGGAAGTCGTTTATTCATGATTACCAGAAATCCTAACAACCCGAGGCGAAAGTCATGATTGTAGGGCAGAGATACGGTTCGTAAATCAATCCCGCGGGAGAGAGAGACGTAACCGACTGAGCAGTACAACGAGCTACCTAACACTGAGTTGGTGACAGTGTGAGACACTGTGACAGTTACAGGCAGCAGCTTATGTTCACCTTCTCGCAGTCTTATGCCGAGTTGCCAGCTATTCTATTCATCTAAGGAATAGATTTTCCATTATTTGAACAGAAAACTCTCAAGTTGGCATATCTAAGCGAAACAGAATTCGCTAATAACAGAAGCTGATTTTGTGTTGTCGTTAACATTTACGCTTAATTCACCAAATTTGTTAAACATCGAAACTCCTGGAAAGTTGCCGGGAGTACCGATTAAATATACTGCGTCATCCACAATGACAGCAATCTCTCGTTTCGCACTATTCTGCCTGAGTTACCAGCTACTCTCTTATTACGAAGGAAATAGGTTCGTTACTATTATCGATCATAAGAAAATTCTCAAGCAGGCATATTTAAGCGAAACATAATTCGCTACATGCAGAAGCTGAGTTGGTGTTGTTGTAACAATACCTTCAAGCATTATCCTTACACCGGAAACTCCTGGAAGTTTGCAGGAAGTACCGATTAAATACACTTAAAATAACAGTCCTTTCGGTTGCCATCTGTAGAGGTAACAACCACGATATGCGTATAGACTTGAACTTTACATTAGTAATATGACGCGAAGTTAAAATACCTAAGTATTGCAGTCACTTGAACATATAATTCTCTACTACATTCTTCCTCGACGAGGAAGAGAGAGAGAATGGAAATCGACTGTCTTCATTCTCTTTGCCAAGAAAAGGAATAATATTATTCAAATGGAAATCCTCAAGTGAGAACCGAAGATCGAAAAGGAAAGTCAGCTTCTTATGATATTTGACATAAGACTTCATGGACGTAGTCTATAAGTCTTTTTCCTGGATGAGCCTCTGACTAATTGATGAGACTCTTTCGAAATTTTGTTACTTATCCGCTTATGCGATAAAATGTTATTAAGAACTTTGTCAATGAGAACTAACCCAATTGCATGACGGAAAGTAATCCAGGAATTCGAGCATATAGCCTTCCCGATTCCCGCAGAAATCGAGGAAGGGGTAGGATTCCTGATTAGAGACTGGCTTACGACAGGAAGGACCTTAATGTTCCCCTTCGGCAGCGCAATCCCGAAAGCAGACGAGCGTTTTTATGACACCGAAATCTGCTTACAGGTTTTCCTGGAATTCATCAAGTGATGGATTCTCTTGAACGCTCCCTTCGGTAGACCAAAGAGAAGTAGACATCTTGACGAGACCAAACTCCTTCCTCTACTTCGACGACGCCCTCTTGAAGAGCGTTCTTGCAGGAATCCTGCCGAACGTCTTGATGCGTAGGACGCCTATCGTTCTGAAGAACGTCCTGGCAAGTGCTCTACCGAGCGTCATGACGTGTAGGATGCCGAGCTAAAGCGTCTTCAAAAGCGTCCTCGCTAGCGTCCTGGCGAGCGTCCTCGCTAGCGTCCTGGCGAGCGTCCAGATGTGTAAGACATCGACGGTCTTCCAAAAAGCTTATCAATGTTTATGACGTCGAGCGTCTTCTGAAAGGCCACCCGAAAAAGCGTCCTGGAGAGCCGCACACTGCTCCTGAAGTGTGAGAGCGCCCTATAGGAAGACGTAAGGCTATCGTCTCCAAGACGGCCCTTAAAAGACTTTCGTTACCTTCTAACAAAGACGGTGGCCGCCTGTGCAACATTTTGCGTCTTAGTAATGCAAATGAACATATCCAGACACGCGCTCAAAAAAGGAACGCCGAGCGTTCCGAAAGGCATCGTCGCGAGGTGCTTGCCGAACGTCCTGATTGCATTCTTTGAGCGTCTTGAAGAGCGTCCGGAATAGAAGAGCGACGAACATCAAGGGAAGCGTCATAGTGAATGACGTGCGTCAACACGAGTAACTGAGAGGCTTCCTGGCGAGGGGAGAGCCGCTCATGAAACGCGAGCGTCCTAAGCATAAGTACGGTGATCGTCATCAGGACGAGTCTTCAGGACGTTCGCCACTCTTGACAAAAACGACGGCCGGCTGTGCGAATACTTGCGTCTTTGTCACGCTCATCGACACTGCAGAAGGGCATTTAAAAGGACGCCTGTGTGTTCTTGGGTATGAGGAATTCTTTGCCCTTCTCCTGTCGAAAACTAGGATAGTCTGTCAGTGTCATCTCTGTCCGCTGACAGAGCGTCCCTTAGGGACGAGTAAGATGCGTCTTGGCGAGCTGTTTGACTATGCAAATCAGCTTGCCGGACGTCAATCTTATGAGCTTGAACAATATCCCGTTTCGTAGTAAAGCGAACGTCACATAACGTATACATAACGCCATGAGGGGAGGAGGAAACCTTAGCCGATGACAAATAAGACCTCCTTGGAGCGTCCACCAAATTGGCGAAATCTCCTTGAGAAGAAGACGGTGCTTTCAATCCTGCTTCTTCTCCTGTTTCGTACCAGATCCCAGCTCTCCCTTTCAGCTAGATGGGGAGGAAGTGCAAACGAAGTCTTCCTCTCGATAGAGCGTTGAATGTCTCGAAAGGCCGTCCTTGTGAGGGTCCTGCCTTAAGGACATTTTTAATCTCTTGACCAAGACGACAGCCGCCTGTGCGACATTTTGCGTCTTTGTCACGCTTATCGATATTAAGTCAAGCCGAAGGGACGCCAGATCGATGTGGGTTCCCCGTAACCCTCCTTCGGCTTTCGACATGCCCTCTCCCTAGTCCTGGGAGTCCCGACAGAGGTCCAGGCCTAGAGGCGTTATGGGGCGGATCTGACGTTCCCTCCTGACGAGAGAGAGGACGTGAAGCGTCCTCTTCTCTAAAGCTTCTTAGAGGGCGCGAGTCCTTCCGAGAGCTCCAACCTTGCGGGGAGGACGCCTCGGAGGACGAGAAGCAATCTTTCATGATTCGTGCACGTGCACGATCTTTGGCAGCCTTATCCTGCCGAGGGGAGGACGCCAGATCGGTGGGGGGGTTCCCGTAAACCCTCTTCGGTTTTCAACTTGCCCCCTCCCTGGTCCTGGGAGTCCGACAGAGGTTTAGACCTAGAGGCGTTATAGGACCGATCTGACGCCCCCTCCACAACACTAGGGGCAAAATCAACATCACTACACTCACAACACTGATTGGAGAGCGAGCACTTTTTCAAGCTTACTTGATGTAATCCACAATAATAGAAAGGGCATTACTTCTCACAGAACTTCCTCTAGGCCCGTAAGCCATACCACAGGGTTAGGCAAAATAAAGTCTACTGGAGGTTAGTAGGTTCATTATCCTAACTTCTGTTACTGTGGAGGAAGACCTCCTGATTCTATCACGCTCTAATTTGCGTACATACGAATCATACGTCTCTTTCGGAATCAGTCAACATTACACTAATTACATTGATCTCTCAACAAAGAAAAACATGTAAACGTCATGTATACTAAACGAGTGTCTACCGAAGGTTTCGGTAGCCTCCCCTTACCGTTGCAGACAACAAAATCTGAAACAGGCTACCTAGATTCAGACATCATATGCAATGAAAAAATTTTAATTAATTTATGATAGCGTATGCCTAGCCACAAATCCAAGTCAATCATTCAAAAAAATAAGTAGGATACTTAAGCGGCTAATGAAGTTTCAAAATCCTAGGCGGAGGTAGTGGAAACAGGTGTTTTCACTACCGCGACAGAGAAAAATCTGAATAGAAATGGGAATGATTCCTGATATCCGCCTCCAGCGGCGGGAATGGGTACTAACCACCTGGCCGCCCACTGCGTGTGCCGGGAGTTTTTGAAATTCCTGTCGGACGTCGGAGAATACAGCTATATAATATCTGACAGGTAAGTTTCATGAACAAAATCAACATCACTACACTCACAACACTGATTGGAGAGCGAGCACTTTTTCAAGCTTACTTGATGTAATCCACAATAATAGAAAGGGCATTACTTCTCACAGAACTTCCTCTAGGCCCGTAAGCCATACCACAGGGTTAGGCAAAATAAAGTCTACTGGAGGTTAGTAGGTTCATTATCCTAACTTCTGTTACTGTGGAGGAAGACCTCCTGATTCTATCACGCTCTAATTTGCGTACATACGAATCATACGTCTCTTTCGGAATCAGTCAACATTACACTAATTACATTGATCTCTCAACAAAGAAAACATGTAAACGTCATGTATACTAAACGAGTGTCTACCGAAGGTTTCGGTAGCCTCCCCTTACCCGTTGCAGACAACAAAATCTGAAACTAGGCTACCATAGATTCAGGACATCATATGCAATGAAAAAATTTTAATTAATTTATGCATAGCGTATGCCTAGCCACAAATCCAAGTCAATCATTCAAAAAAAAATAAGTAGGATACTTAAGCGGCTAATGAAGTTTCAAAATCCCAGGCGGAGGTAGTGGAAACAGGTGTTTTCACTACCGCGACAGAGAAAAATCTGAATAGAAAATGGGAATGATTCCTGATATCCGCCTCCCAGCGGCGGGAATGGGTACTAACCACCTGGCCGCCCACTGCGTGTGCCGGGAGTTTTGAAATTCTGTCGGACGTCGGAGAATACAGCTATATATATCGACAGGTAAGTTTCATGAACAAAATGAGTTTTCCATTTATTCCACAGAGCAAATTTTATCCATTATTACAAACCAATTGAATTTGTCAGCGTTAGTAATATGCGAATTTTAATTTTTCATCGTTACATGAATTGTATCTGTCAACCTTTTTGCGAAATTCACTATTTGATTTGGATTTGAAGCCGGAGAACAGACCTTTAACTAAATTCATTGAAGGTGGTACAGCAGTGCTTATATATATATATATATATATATATATATATATATATATATATATATATATATATATATATATATATATATATATATATATATATATATATATATATATATATATATATATGTATGTATATATATATACATATATTATAGTTTGTGCACGAAATGTCATCACTAATAGAATATGATAAAGCTTATTTCACAATCATTTTTATGTTTGTCATTCCAATCACTTATTATCTCAATGAGGATTTTGAATTTTTAATGCAGGTGATGAACTAGTTTGCGTAGCTTGCAGCTAGACCATATAAATGTTGTTCAATAGCACTGTTTTCCAAGAACCGGGGGAATTCTATTTCCAAAACTAGATCTATATATTCTCAATTTCTTGAAAACGTTAAATTCGAGCCTTCTTGTCTTTCTTATGTTTCTTGAGGGAGATTACACTCAATTCATCGTATACAGTGTGAACTTGTGCAGAATAAACTACGAAAGTACTTGTTCAAAGTCCAGCTTCCACTCACTTTCTCACGTGGATTTAGTGATATCCTCAAGCAAGCACGTGTTCCTTCGTGCTACATTGATATATAAAATACATATATATATTATAAGATATATATATATATATATATATATATATAATATACATATATTATATATATATATAATATATTAAATATAATATATATATAGATATATATATATATATATATAAACAATATATCGATCTATATATATATATATATATATATAGGTATATATATATATATATATATATATATATATATATATATAATATATATATATATATATGATATATATATATATATATATATATATATATATATATATATATATATATATATATCTATATATATTATATATATATATATATTATAGTATATATATATATATATATATATTTATATTATATATTGTATATATATATAAATATACTAGTTTATCATATATATATATATATATATATTTTATATTATTATATATATATATTAATATATATATATATATACACACACATATATATATAATCATCTCTTGAAAGAAAGAGGACAGAAATGAACTTGATCTCTTCACTGTTCAGTTGATTTCCAAGTGGCATATCTGCAGAGTGCACAAGTCATTGTTGATGATTTTAGTAGAGGAACACACATTCGCATCACTGAGCCGTCGGACGACCAAATACCTAACCTTGACTGCGGACGGGAACTCGAAGATGATCTCTAGGCTTGGTCGTGAAGGACCGGGAAAGTATCCGAAGGAGCGGTAATTTGTGAAGTTCGCTTCGAGCAAATCCTCAGTCCCGTAGAGTACTTCGATGTCGTACATGGACTGAGACGTGTTGGACGTGCCCAACACGAGCAACACCCGCTGAATGGGCGTCTCGCTTCCGAAATCTACCTTGAAGAAAGGGTTGAAGAAGTCGTCAGGCATGTAGCACTCTGCCTTCATTTGGGAGTATATTCCGTCGAGTAGATTCTCTTTGGCCATATTAGGATTAAACCGGGACGCCCTAGTTCCGTTGATCTTCGCCCCAAACATCAGGTCTGACTTCACCTTCTTCTTCATGTAGCAGGCCATGGCATCGGTAAGTCTCGCTTCCTGATAGTAAGCTGACAGGTACATATTGAAGAAGAGGCACTTATGGTTGGAAACGACATCCGCGCACCACACCTGACACCATTCCAGAGAATTGCACGATTTGAAACAGGCCTGTGCAGGTTTGATGGCAGTGCTTGGTACAGTCAGAGAGCTTTTCTGGAGGGGTCCACGCAACGCCCTGGACTTCGACAATGTGATTGGCACATACAGGAAGCCTCTATTACTAGACGCCAAGTCGAGAACACTCGTGGTTAAGTAGAATAGGAGGAGGTGAAGAGACGTCACCAGGGCTCTTTCACGACGCATTTTTCGGAATAGCTGATGACGACGACGTTCGGTAAGTGTGTCTCAAGAATTGCGTGCTGCTGCTCCTGCAGGTGCGGCGCAAGTTGCTTAGTTAACGTTCCCTCTGACACTACGCCGTCGTCCTTAGCTAGGGTCTGTGTGACAGCATTATTCCGCGAGACCAAATCAAATGCAATCAGCGCCTAGCATGCGAACAAGGAAATCAAGAAGATCGACAAAATGCTGCATTGGTAAAACTTTGCATGTCTTGCTCTTACATTATGTTGTATTAATTACAAAAGATATTAGGACACTAAATTATTCATAAAAAATGGCTATGGACCATTATTATTATTGATGACATATATATCACAGAAGACAAAATTTGACCCTTTTCTTGTGTGTAAATCTTGATATATTTAAGAATGCACTGAGAGTCCTTAATCTTTACGATGACTAGTGCTGTTATCTTCGTCAGAATAGAAACTAGATTTAAATGTCTATAAATACTGATTATTTACAACTGGTTCATGCGTTAGGTGTGGGTAGGTCATGCTTTTGGCTTTCCATCAGTCCAAGGACTAATTCGGGATTATTACTTTCCCCAATGAATCAAGTGACGTTATTTTTACCTTCTTACAAGCAAGCTAAGATCTCTAGGGTGGGGCGAATAAAGAATTCGTTCAGATTCGAAAGTCTCATTGTTAAGATTGAAAACTTTACTGTTTTGGGGCCTACTTAAGTGAATTTTTTTTATTATTCATTTAAAGGCTATATCGAAAACATATTTCAACTTCACATATCTTCCGTGCAAATCTAGAGATATAGCAATTTTGGTCAGCAGAGGCATTTATATCAAATAATAACAACATTGGTCACTTCCAGCATCCCGTGTCACTGGACATTTTTGGCTTGCCTAAGGAGAGTGCCAAGACTTCAACATCTGAATACAATTTTATCTATTTATTAATTCATTTTTTTTTTTTTTAAATAAAGTTGTATTTCTTCTTTCTGTATTTCCCCTGACCTCCTCTTTCTCCTTCCTCAACAACAAGTCACAGGCTCCTATGGTAGGATTGTTCCATATGAATAGGTTTTATCTTCTGAATAATAATAATAATAATAATAATAATTAATAAAATAATAAAATAATAATAATAATAATAATAATAAATAAATAAATAATAATAATATTAATTAATAATAAAACTAATAATAATAATAATAATAATAATAATAATTAATAATAATAATAATAAGACCTTTATTTAAAAGTAATGTCTACTTCAGCAGCATTACACTTGTAGAGATTCTTCTCTATTTTCCGAATAGCGGCTTTTTCCGTGCTACTTAGACAGGCTAGTAGAGCGCTTATGGAGGTCATGATCAAATACAGAGTCAAAATTGGTGTATATATTTGAATTTTACAGATAAACTATGATATCATAGTTATCAAAGTCATTAACGATATATATATAGCTGCCAGACATCCTCGGGCTGGGAAGCTGAGGGTGGACTGATCTTGAAACGGTGTCCGTCCTCGTTTATATTTGGAGTTGACAGCAGGGGGTCTGCCCCATGCTGATCTACTATTGGCTGGTGGCGGTAGGTCTTCGTTTTCATTGGTGGCTTGGACCGGGTCTCAAGCCACTTTCCATGCGTTGATGGTTGCGATATTGTAAGTCCTGCAGCCGCCTAGACCTCCTTAGCGGCGCGGTTACGTCGATGGGCGTTTCGCTATGCTGCGGGACGTCACGGCTAACTTGATTATGATTGGCTGCAGGAGTATCTCGTTCGGGGGCGTTGTCTTCCGTGGAGTTGTCGTGCTCGGTGGTGTCATTGTTGGTGGCAGATCTTCTCATACTCGTAGGGAGGAGAAATTCTTCCTGCGTCGTATTTAGTGTAGGTTTTACTTGCTGGATGAGAAGCGCCTCCAGCAGGCGTAACCGACGGGCATCAGGGGCCTTCCCGATGATCTTCGTGTTTTGGATGATCACGTCCCGGGAGATGGCCTCTTGATGTTTGGTGCGTGCGTGATTTTTGATAGCCCCCTCTTGGGCGTGGCATGAGAGTCTCTTCGACAGGCGCATGGTAGTCATACCAACGTAGGCGCCGCTGCAACCGCGGACTGGGCATGTATACTGGTACACCACATGCGTCTGCTTCAGGGGGTCTCGTACCTGTGGAGAGGGGTTATTTTTCATAATAAGGTCGCGCATCCTCCGATTCTGGTAGTAGATAATTAGGTCGATATTTTTGGTGTCGTCGGTCGGGGATACATTTTCAGAAATAATTTTTTTGACTGAGTCCTCTTCTTCACGGTAATGTGAATTCATGAAGGCTTTATAATACAGCTTGATATTATCCTGGGGGCGGGGTTGCGGGCTCTCACTACCGTACCATTTCTCCAGGGCTGTACGGACTTCTCTGCTTATTAATTTATTTGAATACCCGTTATTTATGAGGCGCGGTCGAGTTCCTGATGAGTGTCCTGCCAGGTCGAGCAGTGGGAGAGGGCTCTCCTGACGAAGGCCCTGATGGTCGTGCTTTTGAATCTGGCGGGGCACTCGCTGTCACCATTGAGGCAAAGTCCTAGGTTGGTTTTCTTTGTGTAGATGGAAGTACGGAGGCCGTCTTCCGTCTTACTCACAAGGACGTCGAGAAAGGGGAGCCGATCGTCGGTGCTGTATTCAACCGTGTAATTCAGCACGCTGCACTGCTGAAATGCCTGACGGAGGGCTTCTACCTCATTCTCGGCGTCGACTTGAACAAAGATGTCGTCGATATATCGTCCATATCTGCGGGGTTGCTGCATCCTAGCGAAGACTCGTTCCTCCACGGTTCCCATGTAAAAGTTAGCGAAGAGTACCCCCAGTGGGGAGCCCATCGCTACGCCGTCCTTTTGGCGGTACATCTGTCCTCGGTGGGTGGAGAAAGGGGCCTTCTTCGTGCAGATCTCCAGCAGCGTACGGAGCGAGGCTTCGGGTATGGTGAGGGGCGCCGTCGACTGACTCCTGTAGACACGCTCAAGGATGATGTCGATGGTTTCGTCGACTGGCACGTTCGTAAATAGGGACTCTACGTCCAGCGAGGCGATAATCCCGGTGCCAGGGGCGTCCTTGATGACTTCTAGGAATTCTACTGACGACTGCAGGCTGTACCGACTCGGGACGTAGGGGGTCAAAATTTGGTTAAGACGTTTAGCCAAGGCGTAAGTAGGGGCGGGCGTCTGAGAAGATCTGCCACCAACAATGACACCACCGAGCACGACAACTCCACGGAAGACAACGCCCCCGAACGAGATACTCCTGCAGCCAATCATAATCAAGTTAGCCGTGACGTCCCGCAGCATAGCGAAACGCCCATCGACGTAACCGCGCCGCTAAGGAGGTCTAGGCGGCTGCAGGACTTACAATATCGCAACCATCAACGCATGGAAAGTGGCTTGAGACCCGGTCCAAGCCACCAATGAAAACGAAGACCTACCGCCACCAGCCAATAGTAGATCAGCATGGGGCAGACCCCCTGCTGTCAACTCCAAATATAAACGAGGACGGACACCGTTTCAAGATCAGTCCACCCTCAGCTTCCCAGCCCGAGGATGTCTGGCAGCTATATATATATCGTTAATGACTTTGATAACTATGATATCATAGTTTATCTGTAAAATTCAAATATATACACCAATTTTGACTCTGTATTTGATCATGACCTCCATAAGCGCTCTACTAGCCTGTCTAAGTAGCACGGAAAAAGCCGCTATTCGGAAAATAGAGAAGAATCTCTACAAGTGTAATGCTGCTGAAGTAGCCATTACTTTTAATAAAGTATGCTTGAGAGAGGGTCTGCTTCCTAAGTACAATAATAATAATAATAATAATAATAATAATAATAATAATAATAATGATAATAATGATAATAATATTTTGGTAGAAGACCCTCTTTAAATCAAATGCTGATAAAAGGAATGGCAGAATTAAGTGAGTTGATTTTATATATTGTTTTTTCTATTTTCCTTACAATTCACTTCTCAGGCTCAGCGATGTTTCTGAGTAACTGGCCAATATTCATAATGGAAATTTTCAAAAATTATAAATGCTGAAGGTAATCTTTTATTAGAACAGGATATCAGGTCCAGGTCAAGCAGGGGTCGTCGTCAGTGCCGATATTATTCCGTAGGCGTAGTTCAGTTCGGGGCCGGGGTCGTCTTTGGTTTAAGGGCTGGTATTGGTACTGGTATAGCTGGTATAGCTGGTATCACGTTACTCAGAAACATCGCTGAGCCTGAGAAGCGAATTGTAAGGAAAATAGCAAAAAAACAATATATAAAATCAACTCGCTTAATTCTGCCATTCTTTTTAACAACAATGATAGTAATAAAAGTAACCTTCACTCTACCGTATCAAACCATTTTTTCCATATTCCTTTTTCCACCCTCTCAGAAATATTGATTCACAGTGCAGCTGCTTTGAGGCTTTCCTCCTGTTTCACTTTTTCATGTTTATCGGTAATCTCAATTCCCATTTCATTGCTGAATGACCTCATGGGTCCAAGTGCTTGGCATTTGGCCTCAATTCTATATTCCATTTCTATAATTATTGGGAATATTAAAGGCCTTATTCCTATATTCCATTCCTATAATTAATGGTAAAGGTTTTAATTCTATATTCCATTCCTATAATTAATGGTAAAGGCCTCAATTCTATATTCATTCCAATCACACAGATAGCCACCAGACTCCTTTGAATGCGGCAGCCAGTTTTCCTCGCCTCCCAGCAACACGGAAGTGCCCCCATCACCTATAGACTGTTCTGAGGGAACTGTTGGTCTCCGAACTGCTTCCTCCCCAGTGCCTCGGTGGGAGATAGATCTCCAGTGATGATTACCAGCCCTCGTGATTCTCCCCACCCTATCTCTTCCCCTCAACCACCCATCGTGGATGCAGGTGAGAGTGATCATTAGGGGTCTGGCGGCTGGCAGATACAAACAAGCAGAAAGAAGAGAAGAACCTCTCGTTTGGCCGCTGGACCGGAGCCCAACATTCGTGTTTCATCTCGCCTGACACCTGAGAAGAGATGTCACGTAATAATTCACAATCTGCGCTCATTGGTGACGCTAAACGCCATAGTGGAGAGAGTCAAGTTTCTCACTGGCTCTGACCCACTCATCTCTCACGAACTCCCATGCAGAAGTAAACATAAAGTGGTTTACAGGATTACCTGCCTATTTCAACACCTCAACGTTCTTAAAGGTGGGAATTTCGGTCCTAATATATTAGTTTCAAGATATAACCAAATGCCGGACCAACCACCCCCATGGGAACTTACTGACACCCCAACCAGGGTCATGTCCACCGCAAGTGCCAGCCAACCGCCCACGGCGAGTGACTGCCCACTCCCCCTGGCTAACCTCCCATCCACCCAAGTGATCAGTGCATTCATCTCCCATCTTCCTGAGTAGCCATTGATACATTAAACATAATCTCTTGGAATATTTTTGGCCGCAAGTGGAACATTCCTCTCCTAAATATGTTCTGCAAAAACTTCAAAGGTATCATTGCATTGCAAGAAACGCTTCCTCTGGCCACATGACTTTGTCATCTACGATTCAATACAAGAAGACTTCAGGACCTTCTCGACTTCATCGATGCAAATTACAGATCAAATCATAGCCGGTCACCCAAAAGGGGGCCTCTCTTTCCTGTGGCAGAAATCGGTAGACAATATGATAAAGGTGATGACCTACAGGAGTGACAGATTACTGGGGCTTCAAGTGACAGTAGGGAGCTCTAAAATCCTAATCATTAATGTTTATATGCCACGGGAAAATAACAATAATTTTGATCATTACTGCATGATCCTAGGGGAGCTACTCGGTATTATTCACGATTCTCCTGCTGATTATATCTGTATAAACGGGGACCTTAATTCTCACCCCACAAAACAATTTTATTATGAACTTACTCGCTTCGGTCAAAATCTTGCTCTCCAAATTAGCGATGTAATGCTCCCTCCCTCCTCCTATTCATATGTGCATGATAGAGCGGACGCAATTATAACCTACTGGCTGGACCACTGCTTCACATCACCACAACTTCATGATTCTATTATGACCTGCAATATTCGCTACTATCTTGCAACGGGCTACGATCACATCCTATTACAGGTGTCATTCAGTACCCCTACCTGATCGCCCACCAGCGGTAAACTGGGATTTTAAAAACCAACAGAAAACCAGATATTTTAGGGCGACCACGGAAACCAGGTTGCGGTCAATAGTTCAACCGGCAGACGCCTTACTTTGTACTAACATAAATTGTAGAAATGACCACCACAGTATAGATCTGAATGAATTCTATTCGAACATAATCTCCGCTATGCTTCCTTCGGGCAGGGCTGCCTATAGATTTTGTCAAGGTAATCTTCGTAATATACCTGGATGGAATGACTTGGTTAAGATCTGTATACATACTCACGAGAAATGTTTTTACTGTGGAGGGTAGCCCGAGGGAAGGACACACTGCATTACTAATGAGACAGGCGAGAGCGCAGTTCAAACTTGCTCTTCAGCACTGCAGATTGAATGAAAAACAACTAAGAGCCGATGCAATGTCTAGAAACTTAGAATCTGGTGATTATCCTCGTCTTTGGAAAGATATCCAGTCCTTATATCCCAAGACTAAAAAGCTATCACAGAGAGTAGAGGAAGCAGTCGGAGACGAGGCTATAGCAAGTATGTGGGGCGATCACTTCAAAAATATCTTGAATTGCATAACCTCCTTACTGACATTCAATTTTATTTTGCAGACAGTATTACGCCAGGTAACATCATCGATGCCATAAACAGACTACCTAATAATAAATTGCACGGCTGTGATGGTCTTCCCGCAGAGGCTTTCAAATTCTGCCATCCGATAATTAACATTTTGCTAGCTACCCTATTCAATGCGTGCATAATCCACCAGTTTCTTCCAGACTCCCTACTCTTAGTTCACTTGATACCATTAATCAAAAAGAAGCTAAAGGATGCAGGGGACCCTGGCAACTACCGGCCGATACTTGAGTCGGTTCTTCTAGCGAGACTTCTCCCCTTTCTACACACCACTGACAACCAGTTCGGGTTTATAGCAAACCACTCAACCGACACCTGCATCTACTTACTGAAAGAATTGCTGAACTTCTACCTATCATCAGCCTCTCCTGTTTTTCTTTGTTTTGTGGATGTGAGAAAAGCATTTGACAGAGTAAACTACCTGAAGCTCTTCCTGAAGCTGCGTAAAAGAGGCACACTCCTTCGAATTGGCATTTTACATTGCTGGTTCTCCACAGAGCAATTCTGTGTCAAATACTCAAATGGGGTAACGTATTATTCGGCTCCTTAAACGGGCTTCGGCAAGGGGGCATTTTCTCTCCATACTTGTTTAATATGTACACAGAGGCCTTAAATGTCAAACTAAACTCACTCCCAATCGGATGCAATGTCAATGAAACAACTATAAACAACCTCTCTTACGCCGACAATATGGTTCTGATTCCCCCATCAGTGCAAAGTCTCCAACGACTCATCGACACTTGCCGCCAATATGCAGAGGAATTTGATATAATTTACAACGAAACCAAGACCCAGTGCATGTCGCTGCTCCCGAGATCGCTTAAGCATATTGTAGAACCACAAATTTTCTTCGGAAATCATCGGTTGGAATTTGTGCACGAATTTCCGTATTTGGGTCACATTATCACCGACGACCTAAAAGATACGGCAGACATTGAACAAAGGCGTCGTAAACTATGTGCAACTGGCAACATGATTGCAAGGAGGTTTGCCTTCTGTCACCGAGACGTGAAACTGCTGCTCCTCCGCTCGTACTGCTACAGTATCTATGGATGTTCCCTATGGACGAACTATACCCGAGAGACCATGAGACTTATCACCGTTGTGCACAATGACATTTTGAGACGCCTCACAAACACTCCACGCTCCCATTCCGCTACACAGATGTTCATAGAAAACCACCTGGCCAATTTAAAAATTATTGTAAGGCGAACAATGTCCAGTCTGGTAACCCGAGTGAGAAACAGCAGCAACTCGCTCATACAAAGCTAAGGAGTGAAGCAAGAAAAGACTAAATTATGGGAAAGATGGGAAAATGAGGCCTTTGTCCTCCAAAGGACTTAATCTCTGTATTGACAAGATGTCATCTGCAGATTCTGTCAATATTATTATATTTATTGCTGATATTTTACTTTTTCATTATTACTGTGGATACTATCAACTTAAGTTTTTTTACATTTAATTTTCGTATTAAGCCCTCTGGACCTGACTGCTGTAACAACCTATGGTCTCTAGTTGAAATTTAAGTAATATAATCTGTGCACTAACTATTATAACTCTCAATGCATTTTTTTCTCACCAATATTAATACTGTTATTACCAGTATTATGATTTCTATTTTTAATGGTACCTCAGCTATTTTGCGGATAAGTGCCGATTATTCATTTTTTTATCATGTTGTCTCATGTATCTATATTGTGTATGTTACTGTCCGTATTTTGTATATTCCATGTATATGGCCCTGAGGTGAAATAAAGAATATTATTATTATTATTATTATAATTAATGGTAAAGGCCTCAATTCTATATTCCATTCTTATAATTAATGGTATAGGCCTAAATTCTATATTCCTTTCTTATAATAAATGGCATAGACCTCAATTATATATTCCATTCCTATAATTAATGGTTAAGGCTTCAATTCTATATTCCATTCCTATAATTAATGGTATAGACCTCAATTCTATATTCCATTCCAATAATTAATGGTATAGACCTCAATTCTATATTCCATTCCAATAATTAATGGTATAGCCTCAATTCTATATTCCATTCCCATATTTAATGGCAAGGGCCTCAATTCTATATTCCATTCCTATAATTAATTATAAAGGCCTCAATTCTATATTCCATTCCTATAATTAATGGTATAGGCCTCAGTTCTATATTCCATTCCTATAATTAAAGATATAGACCCTAATTCTATATTCCATTCCTATAATTAATTATAAAGGCCTCAATTCTATATTCCATTTCTATAATTAATGGTATAGGCCTCAGTTCTATAGTCCATCCCTATAATTAAAGATATAGACCTTAATTCTATATTCCATTCCTACAATTAATTCCATTCTTACAATTAATTCCATTCTTACAATTAATTCCATTCTTATAATTAATGGTATAGGCCTAAATTCTATATTCCTTTCTTATAATAAATGGCATAGACCTCAATTATATATTCCATTCCTATAATTAATGGTTAAGGCTTCAATTCTATATTCCATTCCTATAATTAATGGTATAGACCTCAATTCTATATTCCATTCCAATAATTAATGGTATAGACCTCAATTCTATATTCCATTCCAATAATTAATGGTATAGCCTCAATTCTATATTCCATTTCCATATTTAATGGCAAGGGCCTCAATTCTATATTCCATTCCTATAATTAATTATAAAGGCCTCAATTCTATATTCCATTCTATAATTAATGGTATAGGCCTCAGTTCTATATTCCATTCCTATAATTAAAGATATAGACCCTAATTCTATATTCAATTCCTATAATTAATTATAAAGGCCTCAATTCTTTATTCCATTTCTATAATTAATGGTATAGGCCTCAGTTCTATAGTCCATCCCTATAATTAAAGATATAGACCTTAATTCTATATTCCATTCCTACAATTAATGGTATAGTCCTCAATTCTATATTCCATTCCTATAATTGATGGTTAAGGTCTCAATTCTGTATTCCATTTCTATAATTAATAGTAATGGAATCAATTAAATATTTCATTCCTATAATTAATGGTAAATGAATCAATTATATGTTTCATTCCTGTAATTAATGGTAAATGAATCAATTGTATATTCCATTCTTATAATTAATGGGATAGTCCTCATTTCTATATTCTATTCCTATAATTACCTGTATAGCCCTCAATTCTATATTCCATTCCCATAATTAATGGCAAACGCCTCAATTCTATAGTCCTTTTCTTTAATTAATGGTATAGTCTTAAATTCTATATTCCTTTCCTATAATTAATTGTATAGTCGTCAATTCTATCTTCCATTCCTATAATTAATGGTACAAGCCTCAATCACCATAAAGATAAAGATATTTATATTATTATATGACGAAAGGCATTGCTAGTAATGCAAAGAACATTTCTACTACTTATCAATACTGTATAAAGGGCAGTAAGTGCTAGGAATACCGAATATAAGATATTTCTTGGCTTATAATGTTTTCTCAAGATTGTGCGCTGAAGACCTATATTGGGTGTTATGACAATCTTTGGATGAAGTTTGGTTACTTGAAGACGAAACTATTATATATTGTTTTAGGAAGACCAGGAATAAATCCTTCATCAATATATATAATTACTATGATAAATAAAGTTCTATATATTTAAAATTGAACCTTAATATTAAGGGGACGTTTTGAAGAACGTAAATGTTTTAAAGAAAGTGACAAAAGTTCGTACTGGTAACAAACAATGGCTGTTCCTTCCCGGGAGAGGAAGCATCATTGCCAACATTATTGGAGGCTTTAATAGGCAATTAAGGGCAAATTACAAACTAATCTTTACGAGAATCAATTAATTAAAGGCGTTAATTAACTCCCGTAAGGAATACTTTATTATTTTCTATCCCAAATTGAGCTAAAACGTAGAAAAGGCTGAAAATTATCTCGTTTAAAAGTCTTAAAGTTGGGATTCATGAGCCATCAAGGACTATTCATATCGAACGTCATGAATCCTTTAAATCTTATCTTAACAAAAATTTTGCCATTTTGGAGATATATTCAATACCAATAATTTTTCTAAAATACATGGAAATTCGAAAACTGAGGTCGAAATAAGTCGGGATTTATTACTCAGAATCACCAACCTTAAAGTTTCAGGATACGACAGAAAATCGAGAAGTAGCCTTGGGAATATGAATAATTATAATAATGGAATGTTTTATTTTGTAAACGGATGCAATTTCCATAAATTTGTATAAGAATTACACCAATTTCGCCCTGCAAAAAAGCTGAAAGTACATTTGCACTTGGTAATCCCCTGTGACCCATATCAGTATCACTTTCATTTGAAGTATTTCCTGACATATTTATTACTATTTTTCTTTATATGATATTAATATAAAGGATATTCTAACTTGATTACAGACCTAGGAGACGATTTAATCTTTATAACCTTCGAGAAACTCGAGGGACAAATAATCGTTCTTTTAGGTTATCAGTTTTACAAAAATCTCGTATATGTGTAATATATTACATTTTGTATATGGATAAATTCCATATCTGTAAATAAACCCATGACCCAAGGGGTCATTGGCGAATTAGGAGTGTAATCAAAACGCCATAACAGGACGTGAAACTAGACCATGCTATGCAATGCTTGCAGTAGCCTGGTTTGCATTTGTCTGCATAAACATTTAGGATGTCTTGTAAACAGGTCACAACACCTTCCATGGGAAGTGGTTGACCTGTTCACCTGTAGCGGAAACACATGACTTCCGAGCCGTATGGGTACGTGTTCATTTATTCTTGTTATTTTTATAAACACTGAGATAGCTAGTGTTACGCTATCGATGCGACCCTCTTGTAGATCAGTTCAACTTAGATTTCCCAACTGAGCGGTCATCCGACCAACCTTTCCTATACTCCAGTGATGGAGCTAAGAAATAAAGTTGTTAAGAAGTTAACTCAGTACGTTTGAGTCATCTTCCTTATTCTGAAGACGAACCAAAATCAACTAAATATCACTCAGACGAGAAGGGGAAAAAGAACCACAATGCTTACGTATAACAGTCGCAAGAAAAGACATACAAACTGTCCCTGTCCTATACCATTGTAAGGGGTGGACAGCGGACAGTAAGAAATGGTGGCAGCGCTAAATCTACAGTTACAAAGAAGTATCTACGTCTACCGAAGCAAATGGAATCATCGAGAATCAGCTATAAAACTACAGCTATAAATCTACAGCTATAAATCTACAGCTATAAAAGAAGGATCTACGTCTACCGAATCAAAATGGAATCATCGAAAATGTAACTAATCAGAAGTAAACTGAGGAAACAGGATCTTCAATCAACAGGCAACTGTAAACATCTTACGAATACGAAGAAATGTCCTTCATCGAGACGTATTCAAACAGCTAAATCAACATTTAGTGAACGACTTTCATCACATATCTTCAAGGATCAAACCGGACGTGAATGCAGCATCGGATCTTCAATGGGAAGCGAAACATTCATCAAATAAACAACACACAACCAGAACCCAAGGCGAAGAGATTGGGTCAAGCGCGGAGCAACGCGAGAGAGAGAGAGAGGCAGTGACGTCATCACAACAACAACAGTCTTCCTGCAACGCACGAGAGAGAGAGAGGCTGAGACGTCATCGTAACACAACAGTCTTCCTACATATATGTAAGCGTTTACATAATAAAAATATGGAATGTTAGTCCATATATATAAAAGAATAAAACTAAAGAGGTCAACCAGATTGCTTGCAGGAATGTGATCAGACTAGAGACGCTAAAGATGACGTATACAATAAGTATGTAAGCTAAGATAACATGCCGTCACCTGTAGTCATTCAATTGTTTATAAACATTAGTCCAAGCTCCCTGCTTGAGACAACTACCCCGACCTATTATTCAAACGGCCTACGTGATCTGTAGCGTGTCTCATTTGATTGTGTGTTCGTATGAAACTAGGTCATTGTATGTATGTTCATATGTTCGAACTACTGTCTGCTTCTTCATAACTTGTAACGGAGATGGTAGACAAGCAGAACAGAGTTAGCTATCGTCATTAGAAGACCTGTACCTCTTTACCTAAGCTTTATCATGTAGAGGAATAGGATTAGCCATCATCATTGGCAGAAGCGATCAAGCTATCGTCATAGAAGACTTGTACGATCATACCTGATCTTCATCATGTAAAACTTCAGAAGAATATACTATTTTTATACCTTGTGTTTTTGTACAAGAACCTCACCGAACCATGAGTTTAACAACATCGTCGTAAAGATAATACCGACTTCGAAAGTGATCTACAAAACCCCAGACACTCCATTGAAGATGGAAGTGCAATACCAACCGACTTAGCGTATAGATTATCGCTAGTCTAACATTACCTCATAGGCGCCTTATCATACAAGGCAGAGCCCTAATATTTGGTGGCAGCGGTGGGATACGAAGAAAAAAACAGAATAATAAATCATGAAGTCAACGACGACGAAAGCAGCAGATTCTTCAAGCAACCTAGTATCATCATTAGTGAGCGACTTCAGAAAACAACAAGATTCGTCAAGCAACTTAGTATCATCGTTAGTGAATAACTTCAAGAAACAAAACCGACGTGTCCTTTTCCTACGGCAACGGAAGCTTCGTCTCTCAATAGAATCATTCAAGAAAACATCGTTAGTGAGCGTTTCCGGCACTGCAAGAAACAAACCGAACGCGTCTGCAGCATCGGATTTTCAAGGGCTCGAATCATCGAAACAACGCACGGGGAGGGGAAACTGAAGCCAAACCAGGTCGTCCGCTAAATAGAGGAGGACCAAGGCCGTGTGTCGTTATCGGAACACCGTGACTTCCCACAAAAGCAAGCTAAGTACAATTTTTATTCATTTGGAGTATAACTTTGAGTGTTTCCCTTTTGCAGGTCGAATTTCGTTATTCCTGTGGCTGAAGTTACGAGACATTCTTAATCTTACTTTTTTATTACAGAAATTATCTATATCATTGAGATTTCGCTACTGCGAGTTTTTATCTTTGAGTGTCTGTTTCCAGAAGTTCTACTGAAATATCATAATCATATACTATGTTAACTTTATCATTTTGGGTGATTATTAATCCCTTACGTAACAAATCATATTAAACAGTGAATATGCGTTTACGCAGTGGACGTCTGTATTTATACAGATGCATGGGTAGGGTCGTTAAGCACCGTAGTGATTAGAAAACACACAAAAAACAAGTGGAACACCCGTACAAAATCTATATAAATTAGAGGTAACACTATTTCGGGTCATGACAATAAATGCTCCTTTTGCAAAGTCCCGATCGCAGTTTTAGCCTTGAGTTTTTTGAGTTATATAAAATATCGAACCTCAATGACTCAACTCAACTTTAAAAATATGGCTGGATTGCAAGGAATAACATGTCTGTAAAAAACTTTCATCAGGCTAAATGCGCTGACCAGGATCCCTCACTATTTCAAATTTTAGCAAAGAATGAAGTACAACAGTTAATATTGAATACAGTAGAGATAACTTGTCTTATTAGTAATCGCTCAGTTCCTAATAGTTCATCATTCATTGCTTTATACGTAACCAGCAACATAATGCTAAAAACACACAATACGTTGCCGATGGTAATAAAGAGAAGGATCCTAATTATTACAAAAAGAAATAGAAACAGTAGCCCGTTCAGAATCAAACAAGCAAACTCGGTGACTGTGTCACCTAGTCAAGCGGTCAAGGTTATTTAAATCTGCCGAGTTTTCAAAGCGAAGCAAATTCCACACAATAAGCGACTCTAGCAGAGTGGGGAAAAGCGATGTTGGTTCATACATACCGATATCTTTTTGAACTAAAAAGGATTTTTCCTATGCATCACACGACAGTATCAAGTAATCAGAGCAGGTTCTAGTAATTTTAATACATTAAGTTATAATAAATACTGGTGGATTAAGCCCAACTGTACGCGCGTAAAAATTAGAATATCTTGTTTTTATTTCTTTAATACACGTAATATCTTGTATTTACGGACTCGCCGTCTGTTGTTCGAACTTCCCTAATGAGAAGTCCGGATAAGCGAGCGCTTACAGATACCTCTATAGTTATAAAAAACATTGATCTGTATGTAGTGTAATTGTAAGATCCATCTAGGGGTATACAAAATATTATCTTACATCCTGAAAAATAAGGCGTGTTTATCAAAGGAAAATCCTATAAACCTTCAAACATAGTAAAATCCGTTTTGGGGGGGGGGGGGTAACAAAAATGAGACAGTTAATCAAATAATAACTTATATAAAGGAACTATACATTTGTCTCATAAATCGTAACATTGTTCAAATGACCCAACAGAATTCTCCCACAACCGCAGTCGTACTTTGCACGCAAAAATCTCGAGAAGCATGCACCCTCGAATGTCTTAGTGCGTGTAAAAAGACTTTGCTGGGAAATGAAATTTTTAATCCTTCCCGACACTCTGAAATATAACGATTTCCGCGAACAAAGCCCTAAAAGTATACATATCGTGGATACGGAAGTTATAAATATCGCATTTTTTATTGTTGCTAGTTTTTAATCACGCCCAACCAGTCGTGGATGAATCTCTCTGATAATCTATCTAAAGTAATATCCGTAAAGTCATTCAAGCAGAGGTGATTCAGCAGATTTTTTTTTTAATTTTCTACCTGAATACCAGGAAGTTTCTCCACTGGCGAGTGATCTCTGAAAAAAAAAAAACGGATGTAATTTAACACAAAATACGGTCTAAGGACAAACATTAAGCTATATACGTACCTTCGTGTAGACTTTCAATGAAATTTCAAAATAGAGATAAATGACGTAGTTGAAAAATGTTAGTAATAGGAGTCATTAGGAAATCAAATAAGCCCATATCATTTTTCCCTCAAACGTCATGCCATAAAAGATCGGACTTGGCGTATCTGCGTAGATTTCTGTCGCTTAAACAAGGAAACGACTTCCGATAGTTTCCAGTGCGATATACCGACGACATCTTATCTCTGTTAGGTTAGAATAAATTTTTTTCACCAACTTGGACTTACTTAAAGGCTTTTACCTGATACCATTACCTAAGTGATTGTACCTCATACACCGTTTTTTTTTTCAGCACACTCAGGGGACATTATCAATTTTTACGTATGCCTCCGGCTTACGTTGCGCCCCAATTACAATATAGTGTTTGGAGACTTTCAGGGGATAACCTACATGCCTATATGGATGATCTTGTAATCTTTTCTAATACCTTAGAAGTACATTCACATAAAGTAGAGCTAGTGCTACAGAGACAAAGACAAATAATCTCAGAGTAAAATATCTAATGTGAGTTTTTAAAAAACCGAACATGTTTTATCTAGGTTTTATGTGTCTGGTCAAGGTCTTAAAAGTAGTCCATGGTAAGGTGTCGGCTATTCATAACTTTCCGGTACTTATTAACGTAAAAGGGGGTGGATACAGCACTTTTGCGCTGTAGTGGTATTACAATCGTTATGTAAATATGTAACTCTTTCCAATCATGACAGCTCCTTTAACAGATCTTACGAAGAAGAGCGTAGATTTATTATGGTCTGAAAAGCATCAACAGGCGTTCGATATCTTAAAAGCGGAATAATGCAGCTTACCTAACTTAAAAATCCCTGATTTAAATAAGGAATTTTTTTTTTATTGCAACAGACGCCTCAGACCAAGGGGTAAGAGGGGTATTACTTCAGTCATATGATAAACAGTTCTTCCCTATAGCTTTTTATTCACGTAAACTAAAGCCCTCTGAAAGTAAATATGCAGTAATAGGCAAGGAAGGGCTAGGTATCTTTAACACTAGTACATTTTAAGTTCATAATCTATGGCTATCCTGATAAAGTCCTTACTGAACATGAGTCCTTTACCGAGTTTTTCAAAGGCTTTAATCACAGTCCAAAAGGAACTCGGTGACAAATGATCATTCAGGTCTTTGGAGCCAAGTTAAGATATCTACCTGGGAAAGCAATTATCATAGCTGACGCATTATCCCGCAAATCCCGCACCATACTGCAAAGAACCATTAATTAGACTAAAAGATATAGAAACATCCGTGCCTATTGTAAAAACCGTATCTAAACAAGAAAATTCCTTAACCCAAGAGATCGCGAGCATTGAATATCTGGGTCGGAGCGCAGAACTGTTACAAACTGAACAAAGCAAGAGTCAACAGACATAACCCAAACAATAAACACTTCGAAACGGAAACAGGGTCAGCGGCTAAGCAAAAACAATACACACTTCGAGCAGAAACCCTAAAGCAAAAGTATACTTAAGGTATGTGTATCAGAATAATGTAATCAAATGTAATATTATATGTAGGTCTGTGACGAGGTAAACCCGAAGAACACAGCAGATGACTAACGACCAGGTATTAGTAATAATCTCTTTCATACCAATCGTCATAAACTGGTTGCATTCCGTCATCCAGGGTTCCCTCCTATGTCACAGAAAGCCAAATCACTATTTTACTGGCCTACAATGCTTACAGATATAAAAAGCACATAACTGATTGTAACACGTGTCATGAAAACAAGGGACACACTAAGACACCTGTCAGTTTAGGAGCCTATCCTGTGCCAAATCAATCCTTGAAAGAATATACGTAGAATTATTAACAGAATTACGAGTCTGACAGAGGGAATAAACACTTCTTAGTGTTAATAGTTCCTTGACACGTTATATAGAATTAATAGCACTAAAAACAAACACCGCAATGGAGTGCGTTAGGAATATTTATGAGTGCTAAATCAGTAAATATGGAATTCAACACATGATAATCTGACTCGGGTGGTGTAAATCAATAATAATCTCCTTAACACGTTGTGTGAATTCCTTTCCATTAAGAAAACCAATAATATATTTTATCACCCAGAGTCAATCGGTTTGGTAGAATAACGGATAATTAAATAGGAAGTGTCAATGTCTTACGAGTTACAACTCGTGATGTTGGATCCGAACTGGATTATAGCGGTTCTCGCGGTTTTAAATACCTTTATCATATATATCTTGTATCTATAGAATTGATGCCGCAAGTAGCCTTATACGGTACGTCGCTAGAACACTTTTCCACATATTCAAGCCAACCATTAATTTATCAAATATATATAAAAAATATATAAATAAATAAATATAAATATAAAAAAATAAAATAAATATGGATACAAGTGGAGTCAATATAATACACTCCGTAAGGAAAGTCGGAAGGGTTACAAATTATAATAAAAAAGGAATCACGATAATATCAATAAGCAAAAAACGTAGCCATTAAATATCCAAATATAATATGCGTAAAGATTTGAACTCTAACTTAACGCTTTAGTAATGACAAATAAGCTAAAAGTTCAAACACATATCCAAAACCTACTGACATATTGTCTGTCCCGGTGATTTATATCGTAGTCAATGAAAAAAAAAAAAAAAATAAATAAATAAACTAATAATAAATAAAATAATAAAATAAAATAAAAGAGATTTTAAAGTCAGGAAGTCTAGAAGTGAAAATGTTATCTATGGAATAATCCTATATGAATCTTATACAGGGCTATAATATATATAGAATTTTGATATGGAAACCTTTTTCATATAGTTTGAATAAGGAATATTACATAATGCCAACATGAAACTAATATATTGTTCAATTTTGGTACTGTTGTTTTTTTTTTCAGACATTCTTCTCATGCGGGTGGAGAATTAAAACACTAAAATATCATTTGAAAATACTAAGTCGTATCTACTTACCGCAAGTAACGTAACTCTTAGCTGGCTGAGAGCAATCTCCTGCCAAGTGACGACGTCATCATTGCCGTATCAGCATTTGTTCCTTTTAACCTCAATAATCTGCTTACACAGGCTTCATCTGTGTGTCGTCTCTGCTTGCAAAAGCAGATTGACTGGAGAAAGGAATGCTCAGCTCATGAACTTCGCATGTGGTTCATAGGTCACATGACAGGCCACATAACATATTCTTATCCGTGTGTGTAATGCAATTAGTTAAGGACTTGTAATCATTTTAAAATTAAAAAAAAAATTATGAACAATATAAGCAAATAGAATTTCTATAACAACAAAATGAATTAATTTTTTTTCTGAACCTCATAGACATTTAGAAGTATCAAGATATATATGTGAAATATTTACTTGCAACATTAGCCTATTACAATTCAAGTAAAACATTCATGGGAAAATGTCACAATTTCTTGAAAAACCCAAAGTTTATTTAGAAATTAGTTACATAGTGGGTTTTTTTCGTTGCATCTCCTACCTATTAATAATGTTTTAAAAGTTAACCTCAGAGGATGCGCACGAGAAAATTGAATATGAAACTTTTGTTAGGGCACATAGAATCATGATTAATCTTTCTCTTTGACTCTTATGTTGCCATGGACCAATCTTACAATTAGCTCCGTTTTTCCACTTCTTTGTCTAGAAACTTACTACCAGTAATATCGAAGTTTTCTTTGAGATCGTAATGATATCTATTTATTTTTTTATAATTCTGGATATTTTTACAAGTCATCATAGACCTGGATAGGTTCACTCATTGTTAATGCCATGGATAAAAAAGTTTGTACAGCGGACTCTTTTGAATTCCGAAATATCAGCGAATTCATGTGGGTTAAAGTCTGGTCTAAATGGCTCTCTCCCTCCCCTGTATTTGGATGTCGTCTGAATTTACTTTGCCCTTGTGACAAGTATAATTTCACTTGCAGGCTGATTAATGGAACCTGGTTACAGTATCCTGCAGTACGAGAGTTTCACATCGCAACTTCAAAAAAATCGTTCGTCGCAGCGGACGACTACAGTCAAGTAACAACCGCCTACAATGTGAAAGGAATTTCATGGACTTCTTCGACCGACACCGTATCTCGTCGTTAATCTCGTTTTAATGCGGAATGCTCCAGCGGCTGTCGGAATTCGACTACAAAAAGGGACATACTTCCGACAATTACGACCCGAAGGATATTCAACTCTACTTTGGCTGGCGAAGGACTCGTGCTGGGATGATCTATTCATCGCGAACGTAATCGTGTAGCTTAGGATGCAGAGAATAAGTATGAGCGCAAAATGGAACGTTGGACCCGCCCAGGCAAATTTTCCCCTTGTTTTCCCCAAGAACATTGAAAAAAGGCCGTTTCATTTGGTTAAAGGTGGTTGTCTGGAACTGTGTAATGGACGAAAAGTTGTTCGAAAGCTAGTTAAAAGTGAAGTAGTTATAACCTCGGTCATGTATCATAGTATATATTTTAAAGTATCATGTATCCTATATATAATTGATCACAAATACAGAATCGAAAATATATTTTTTTGCGTGTAACGCACTAGGAATCTATATATAAATGATCATAAATAACGGAATCGAAATATATCTTTGCGTGTACGCAATAGGAATCTATTTAAAGTGCATAAATATTAATCATACTATTAATCATAATTTATATGAATCCATAAATAACATATGTATAACAAATCAGGTAGCCTATAATCAATCTGTTACCTTTTATCTTACCAATATCTGCAGGTATTTATGAGTTAGTATATGAATTAATGAATCAGATATATAACAGTTAGCATAAACATTACTAATTTTTATCAATTCATATATGAAATTTTTATCAGTTAAAATATGATTTTTATCATGTTAATCTTTCATTCTATGCAATTATCAGTTACATTAAGTATTAGGCAATTAGTATTTTCTGTAGCATAAGTATCTTAAAGAGGATGAAGTGAAAAACTGTATCTTATAATATCATGTGATCACTATTATTTACCAATATCATTGTTTTAATTTTATTTTTTTATTACTTGAATCAATTCATGTACACCATGAATTTTTATTTACTTATATATATATATATATATTCACATAGTGTCTGTATCAACACTCCTATAAGTCAAATGCAACAAGTCAAGTTTGAGTAATATTCAGTAGTTGGTTTTGGTAGCTGACCGAGCTAATGTAAGCGTTTACATAATAAAAAATATGGAATGTTAGTCCATATATATAAAAGAATAAAACTAAAGAGGTCAACCAGATTGCTTGCAGGAATGTGATCAGACTAGAGACGCTAAAGATGACGTATACAATAAGTATGTAAGCTAAGATAACATGCCGTCACCTGTAGTCATTCAATTGTTTATAAACATTAGTCCAAGCTCCCTGCTTGAGACAACTACCCCGACCTATTATTCAAACGGCCTACGTGATCTGTAGCGTGTCTCATTTGATTGTGTGTTCGTATGAAACTATGTCATTGTATGTATGTTCATATGTTCGAACTACTGTCTGCTTCTTCATAACTTGTAACGGAGATGGTAGACAAGCAGAACAGAGTTAGCTATCGTCATTAGAAGACCTGTACCTCTTTACCTAAAGCTTTATCATGTAGAGGAATAGGATTAGCCATCATCATTGGCAGAAGCGATCAAGCTATCGTCATAGAAGACTTGTACGATCATACCTGATCTTCATCATGTAAAACTTCAGAAGAATATACTATTTTTATACCCTGTGTTTTCTACAAGAACCTCACCGAACCATGAGTTTAACACATCGTCGTAAAGATAATACCGACTTCGTAAGTGATCTACAAAACCCCAGACACTCCATTGAAGATGGAAGTGCAATACCAACCGACTTAGCGTATAGATTATCGCTAGTCTAACATTACCTCATAGGGCGCCTTATCATACAAGGCAGAGCCCTAATATATATACTAAAGCTAAGTACATCCTTTATCCATTCAGGTTTTATCAGTGAAGTGTTTTACATCACGAGTCGATCGTACATTATTCCTGGGGTGAGTTATACGTAATCTTAATCTTCCTTCATTACAGGAATCTATCTTCAACTACGAATGCTCGCCTGCAGAATTTTTTTTCTCTTTGTTGCTAATTCTTTTTTCTTCCAGAAGTTCTCCGGAAATATCTTTATCACATTATCTGTCTTTAATATTATCATTTTGGGGGGCTTTACTATAATCTGCAACACATCTTTATTTTATATTGCATATGCGTTTACGCAGTGGACGTGTGTACTTATATAGATACTTTGATAGGATCGCAAGGAATTGTAGTGATAAGAAAAAAGCAAAAGTTAACATGGCAACCACTGTGGCTGGCTCTTCCGCACCTGGTAACCCCAATCCCGTGGTAACTCTAGTGAGTGCTAGGTCAGCAATAGTCCCTTTTCAAGGTCGGGTCAATGGGTTCCTGCCTCAAAATGTCGAGTCATGGATCTCATCAGTAGATGCTCATTTAAACGCAAAATGCATCACAGACCCATCTGTACAATTACAGGAAGCTAAAAGCTTCATAGACTTTGCTAAAGGTGATGCAAGCGCATATCTTAGAGGAGTCTCTTTTCAAGAGGCGGTTACATGGGACGATTTCAAAGTTAGGCTACGTGCTATATATGTTAATCAAGCCTCTATGACTCAGCTTAATGTTGTAGAACGGGTGGCAGTAATTGCCGACCGGCTCAATGAATATCAAGATAACTTACGTAACTCCACTTGGGTTACAAGAACCAATATCGCCGTGAAAGATTTCATACGGTTAATATACTTGACTTGCATGACAGCTATGTTGCCTGAAGCTAATGCCTGACAGTACGGGACTAGATGTGTATAAACAGATCAAAAAGCACATGTCTAAGTGTACTGACCTCGATCCCTTGCTTACTCAGGTTTTTGCAAAAAATTAAAATAAGCCACAACAAGTAAACGTAGTTAATAATAATCAAGCTGCAGGGATGACTTGTTACAATTGCAAGCGCCCAGGACACATGATTTCAGACTGTAGGACGCGTTTTTGTTCAATTCATAACAGTTCCGTTCATTCATATAATTGTTGCTTCTCGCGAAATCAACAGCAGAATCCTAGAAACGCAAACTGTTGCCAATGAAAACAAAAAGAAGAATCCTCAGTACTATAAGAAGAAGCAGGCGAACAGCAATGCTGTTCAACATCAGAAACAAACAAATCGTGCTTCAAGGTCAGACGAATTTCCCGAGTGTGCAAAGCAAAGCAAATACCACGTAGGCAACTCCAATGGGGGAGAGGATGATGTTGGGTCATTCATATCAACATCTTTTGTATCAAATAATCAATTTAATCATTTACCAGATCACTGTGAGGCAATCGATTTTCCTATGAAACACACGGCCGAATCCAATAAATCAGTGCAGGTTCCCGTAGATTTGCAACAAATTCACGCAATAATAAGCCAAAATGAATTACGCCCCACATTACATGCAGTAAATTTAGAGCACCGATCCTTCACATTATTTTTTGATTCTGGTAGTCCACGTAATATCATGGATTTGTGGACTCACCACTTGTTGTTTTCGAACTTCCCTATAGAGAAGTCCAGAGTAAGGCTCTCGGGTATCGGAAATAATGAATTAAATGTGGTAGGAGTAACTCATATTCAGTACAAGGTCAGTAAGCGCATGTTTACTGATACCTTTATCGTTGTACAAAACATTGATATGTATCCAGCTGTAATTATAGGATACCCGTCTATGGGCACTCAAAACATTACCCACCCTAGTCCCCAAGCCAAACACCGCGTGTATATCAAAGGAAAATTCTATAAGTCTTCTAACACCTTAAAATCAGTTTTGGACAAAAAGGAGACAACAAATAAAACAGTAACGTACGTTGAGGAACCAATCACTTGTCTCATGAATCAAGAAATAATACATGCGACCCAACAGAATTCTCGCTTACCCGTAATATCAGCTTGCACGCAAACTCTCGAGCCGAACGTAACTTCGAATATATTAATGCGTGTAAAGAAAACTTTGCCGGGATCTGAAATGTTAATCCTTTCCGACACTCTGAAAACTAACGGATTGTCCGTCACACAAGCCATATATACAGTCGGCTCACAACAACAATGTAACATTGAAGTCTGTAATCATTTGAATACCACTTTAGTAATTCCCAAAAATCAACATATCTTGGATGTCGAAGTTTATAAACATCACATTCTTACTGTCGCTGAGATTAATCACGCTCAATCAGTTGCGGATGAATCTCTTTTGCAATCTATTAAAAGTAAAATCAATAAAGACATTCAAGAAGAGGAAATTCAGCAGAAATTTCTTGATCTTTTAACTGAATATCATGATGTTTTCTCCACTACTGAGGGATCCTTAGGAAAAATGGATGTCATAGAACACCAAATAAGGTTAAAAGACAAGCAGAAAGTTATCTTTGTGCCTTCGTACAGACTCCCTATGAAATTCCAGAGTGAGATAAATGATGAAGTAGGTAAAATGCTAGAAGAAGGAGTCATTAGGAAATCGAACAGCCCTTATAATTTTCCGTTAATAGTTGTACCGAAAAAAGATCGAACTTGGCGTATCTGCGTAAACTTCTGTCGCTTAAATGAGGAAACGATCCCTGATCGATTCCCAGTGCCATGTACTGACGATATTTTATCTTTGTTAGGTCAGAACAATATTTTACCAGTTTGGACTTACTTAAAGGCTTTCACCAGATACAGCCAGGGGACATTATGAATTTTTGCGTATGCCTTTTGGTTTACGTTGTGCTCCCATAACATTTACTAGAACATAGTGTTTGGAGACTTGTTAGGGGATATCCTACATGCCTATATGGACGACCTTGTAATCTTTTCTAATACCTTAGAAGAACATCTACGTAAACTAGAGTTAGTGCTACAGAGACTAAGACAGCATAATTTAAGGGTAAAGATAAGTAAGTGTGAATTTTTCAAAACAGAACTAGTCTATTTAGGTTTTACGGTGTCTAGCCAAGGTCTTAAAGTAGTCCATGATAAGGTGTCAGCTATCTGTAACTTTCCGATACCTACTAACGTCAAGGGAATACAGCAATTTCTGGGGTGTAGCGGGTACTACAGGAGGTTTATACGCAACGACTCAACGCTCCCCTAACCGATCTTACGAAGAAGGCCGTAGATTTCATATGGTCTGAGAAGCATCAGCAGGCATTTGATACCTTGAAAGATGAACTGAATAGTTCTCCTATATTAAAATTTCCTGACTTCGGTAAGGAATTCTTTATTGCAACAGACACCTCAGACCTAGGAGTAGGTGGGGTATTGCTTCAACAATATGACAAACAGTTTTTCCCTATAGCTTTTTATTCACGTAAACTGAGACCTTCCGAAAGTAAATATGCAGCAATAGATAAGGAAGGGTTAACTATTGTTAACTCACTAGTGCATTTTAAGTTCATAATATACGGTTATCCTGTCAAGGTTCTCACTGATCATAAGCCCCTAACCGACTTCTTTAAAGGCTTTAGTCACAGTCCCAAACGAACTCGGTGGCATATGATCATCCAAGACTTTGGCTCGAGGATCGGGTATTTACCTGGGAAAGCAAATATCATTGCTGACGCATTATCACGCAACCCCGCGTCATCTTGTACGGAGCCATTAGCTGAATTAATAGATATATCAACATCCATGCCTATCGTTAAAACTGTATCTGAACAGGAAGATCTGGGCTGGAGCGCTGAACTAATACAGACTGAACAAAGAAAAGATCAGCAATTAGAAAAAATCATAAATGCTTTGAACAGAAATCCTAAGGAAAAGGAATATATAAAGTATACGCAGCAGTTATTATATAAACAAAGATAATATTCTGTGTAGATCCGTGACAAGGAAAACCCGCAACACACCACAGGTGACTAACGACCAGGTAGTGGTACCAATCTCACTTATACCCACTGTCTTAAATTGGTTGCATGCAAATCCATTGCATGGCCACCCGGGGTTCTCCATCATGTCACAGAAAGCCAAATCGTTATTTTATTGGCATATGATGTTTACAGATATAAAAAAGCACATAGCTAATTGTCGCACTTGTCAGGAAAACAAAGGGCACACGAAGACACCTGTCAGCCTAGGGGCTTATCCCGTGCCCAATCAACCCTTTGAAAGAGTACACTTAGATTTATTAACAGGGTTTTACGAGTCAGACAGAGGAAATAAGCACCTCTTAGTAATCATAGATGCCTTGACTTGTTATACAGAACTGATAGCGCTTAAAACTAAAACCGCGATCGAATGCGCTAGGAAGTTTTACGAGTGCTACATTTGTAAACATGGAATTCCACACATGATAATCTCTGACTCGGGTGGAGAATTCAATAATCATTTCCTTAACTCATTGTGTGAATTCCTTTGCATAAAGAAAATCAATACCATGATCTACCACCCAGAGTCTAATGGGCTAGTGGAAAGAGCAAATAGAAAGGTTTTAAACATATTAAAAGTTACACTAGGGGGATTGGACCCCAACTGGGATATTGCCATACTTGCGGTACTAAGCACTCTTAATCACTCCTATTATGTATCTATTAAAATGTCGCCGCACGAGACACTGTACAGTACCCCAGCTAGAACGCCTTTCCATGTATTAACGCCTACAACCAATTTATCAAATCCTCTAAAGGATGTTATGGATGCAAGCATAAGTCGATATAATATACATCGTAAGAATTTAGAAGAATCACAAATCATAATGAAAAGAAATCATGATAAAATAGCTAAGCCAACTAAAACATATACGTGGGTGATAAGGTATACATACAAGTATATGTAAGCAAGTGACTCAACTACAAACTGACACCTAAGTTTGAAGGCCCGTTTAACATTTTAGAAATATTAACGGCCAATAGATTTAGAGTTCAAAACGTATCCCAACCCACTGATAAGAGAATCGTACCATTGGCTCACATCAGAAATTAAAAGAAGGGTAGAAGGAAGTGAGGGAAATTTTTGTATCTATGAAACTTGTATAATAACTTATATATATAATATTTGTATGTAAACATTTTTCTTTAAAATGAGTAATTACATATATTTTACTCATTGCAGGTTTCCAAAATGAAGCTTATACTGTTAGGAATGGTACTGTTCAGACATCTTTGTCGTGTGGAAGAGCGCTAAAACAAAAAATATAGATTTTACACATGGCACCATTATTGAAAGAACAGAAGACGTTTTCATTACAGCAAGCAATATAGTTATAGAAGTAGATATGCAAGTGATTTTCCTCCTGGAGGATGACGTCATTAACCTAAAGAGCAACCCGTTGAGATTCGCTGTATCGTTGAATGAAATGCACCAACGTCATTTTCCTGTTAATCCAGAGAGTTTGCTAGCACAAACACTAAGCATCGCGGAAATGTTATCATACGACTTGCAAAACAAAACTGCCGAGGTAGAAGGTCTGGCTCTGCTGATCTGCTGATGTGGACTGTGCAACACAATAGCCTAGAACGACGCAACCCGTTTATCTTTGCTGCACTAAACATCTTTGGATCTGTTGCAAGTTTAGGCTTAGGAATTTCAAATCGTCTTAAAATTAATGATCAGAATAAGAGAATTGAGTTTTTGCAACATGAAAACGAACTAGTTTTGTCAGAACTTCATAACCAATTATCATCAATTAATCAAATAATGACTTTGGTGAATGAACATTCTAGTGATATCGATCAGATTATGGAAGTGCAACACTTGCTGGCAACTTTAGCGTATTATAGTTCGAAAATAGATCATATCCATACCAAAATTTCACATTTTATTGAGAAATCAAAAGACTATGTGGAAGCTATTACGCTAGCAACAAGGGGTGTTTTATCACCACATCTTTTGCCTATTAAAGATCTGACTTTAACTTTGGAGAACGGACGGGAGAAACTGGGTTATGTTCCTTTGTTAGACGCCCATAAGATAGAATTTTATTATAGTTTAATATCAGTAAGCGTTGAAAATTACAGGATCATGATTACAATTCCCTTTGATTCTTCTGATGCCTGGCAAGCATACAAAATCGCACCGTTCCCAACTTTCATGACGAATAACTCAAGTCCAGTAATATCCAATTTGACGGGACACGTATTGATTTCCCCTGATAAGGAAACATATACAGTCATTAAGGATTAGATAAATTCACTCACTGTTCAGATGCCATGAATAATAAAGTTTGTACAGCTGACTCCTTTGAATTCCATCATATGTCAATGGATTCATGCAAGTTAGGTATAGTGCTAAACGGTTCTCTCTCCCATACACACGAAAGTTGTCTGTAAAAACTTTATCCTTTTGACGATAATAGGTTCAATTACAGGCTGAACAACGGTTCGTGGATGCGGTACGACAAGGACGGCTTTCAAGTCTCGTGCCCGGACGGATCCACGGCCCACTCCCAGATCTTCGTTGCCGCTGACGGTTGCATCGGGACGTCCACGAACTACACGGTCCGAGGAGTTAACGCTATCATCAGGGAACGGGCTTATTTCGCGAATTTAACGTGGACCAGCCCTGTCATCCCATCCTTACCTCTCCCATACAATGCAAAGGTGGCTCATCGTTTGACGCAACTAGCTGAGATGGACCACACGTCAACGACTTATGCAGGGGGGAATCTTCGTTACTACGTGTTGCTGGCCATGATATCCGTTACGGTGGTGATTTTCATTGCCGCTAACATATTTGCTTGGCATAGGTTGAGGCGTACACAGATGGATCTTCAGAGGAACGTCATGCCACGTCCAGACAACACCCCTATCGCGCTGAAAGCATTTACCGTTGGAGCCATTTGAAATTGGCCATTTCACTTGACTCGGAGGAAAATTGTCTGGAATTGAGTTGTGTGTGAAAAGCGGTCCGTACGCTGGCAATATGTATGACAAGTAACTCCGAGACTTTGCATTCATTATATGAACAGTTAAAAGTATCTTTCGGACACCTAATAAAATATTGAAGCCCTATATATTAAAATGTCGGTGCGTGTACGTACCTGGAATCTATATCTTGTGCACAATTATAATATATTTTATATCTTTACCAAGAGTAACAAATATTCTTAAACAGTTACCCATGATCATGTATAAATTATGTATCTCCACGGGGTAACAACTATTCTTAAACAAGTTACCTATTACTATAACCATCCATGTATACATGCTAACCTTTTATTTCTTGTGATACCTCCTAATCATTTACTAACATTATGCCATATATAACAAACATGGATCTGTATTTTCCATGCATTTTTCTTTATTTATGAATATGTCTATTAGATATGTATTTTTTTTTTACATATAATTTTTTGCATATTTTTCGTCAATCATTTGTTTATGGCTATGACTAAATATATATACGATCACACTCCTAGAAAACATATTTAAGGTAACTTTTAACCCTTAAACGCCGAAGCGGTAAAAATCAAAACCTCTCCCGAATGCAAGGCCGGTTTGGAGTGAGCATGGAAGCGGAAAAAATAATTTTTCCAAAAAAACACAGCGCGCTTAGTTTTGAAGATTAAGAGTTCATTTTTGGCTCCTTTTTTTGTCATTGCTTGAAGTTTGGTATGCAACCATCAGAAATGATAAAAATTGTCATTATCATATATAAATAATGCGATATATGATAGCGCAAAAACGAAATTTCATATATAATTGTATTCAAATCGCGCTGTGCGCAAAACGGTTAAAGGTAACAAGTTACTTTTTTTTCGTTGTAATGTAAACTAAATTGCAATCTTTTTGGTATATAACATATTGTAAAACGATAAAAGCAACACAGAGAAAATATTATCACAAAATGATGCATGAATTCGTAACGTGCGGACGTAAAAAAATATTTTTTTTTTAAATTCACCATAAATCTAAATATTGTTATAGAGATTTCGAATTTGTTTCAAGATGAAGTTAAATGATGGAATATTACGATACTGTAAGAGTTTTAGCTTACAATTGCAGTTTTCGACCATTTCGGACGAGTTAAAGTTGACCAAATGTCGAAATTTTTTTATTATTTTTTTTTATATGCAATTATTTCGGAAATTAGAAAAGCTACAACCTTCAAATATTTTTCCTTTTATTCTACATGAAATTGCGCACATTTTCATATATAAAACTCTATGAAATGCCTAATATGAAACGGAGCAAATTTTCCGAGAATGCGATGTACGCAATATGGAGATTTTTGGCGGAGAATCCGCACGCGGATGGAAGGAAAGTTTTTTTCATAAATTCACCATAAATCGAAATATTGTGCTAGAGACTTCTAAATTGTTGCAAAATGAAGGTAAATGATTGAATATTACTAAAATATAAGATTTTTAGCTTACAATTGCGTTTTTCGACCATTTCGGTAAGTCAAAGTTGACCAAACATGGTTTTTTTTCTATTTATCGTGATTTATATGCAAATATTTCAAAAATGAGAAAAGCTACAACCTTCAATTATTTTTCGTTGTATTTTACATGAAATTGCGCACATTTTCATATATAAAACTTTATGTAACGGCTAATTTGAAATGGTGCAAACATTACCACAATCGCACGTATGATTTTTTTCGGAAGAGTTACCGCGCGGAAGTAAGGAAAATGTTATTGTTTTCATAAATTCACCATAAATCGAAATATTGTGCTAGAGACTTCCAATTTGTTACAAAATGAAGGTGAATGATTGAATATTATTAAAATATAAGATTTTTAGCTTACAATTGCATTTTTCGACCATTTCGGTAGAGTTAAAATTGACCGAAGATTGAAAATTTGTCACTTATCATTTTTTATATGAAAATATTTCAAAACTGATAAAAGCTACAACCATGGGTTGTTTTTAGTTGTATTGTGCATGAAATTGCGCACATTTACATACATAAAACTTTATGTAACGGCTAATTTTAAAATGGTGCAAACATTACCACAATCGCATGTATGATTTTTTTCGGAGAGTTACCGTGCGGACGTAAGGAAAAAGTTTTTTCATAAATTCACCATAAATCGAAATATTGTGCTAGAGACTTCCAATTTGTTGAAAATTAAGGTAAATAGTTGAATATTACTACAATATAAGCGTTTTAGCTTACAATTGCGTTTTTCGACCATTTCGGTAGAGTCAAAGTTGACCAAAGGTTGAAATTTTGGCACTTATCGTTATTTATATGAAAATATTTCAAAACTGATAAAAGCTACAATCATGAGTATTTTTTGTTGTATTTTAAATGAAATTGCGCACATTTTCATATATAATAATTCATGTAACAGATAATTTAAAACGATGCAAAAATTATGTCAAAGTGACGATTGTAAACAAAACAACGCCTTAATCCGTGAACTCCCAGCATCCCCAAAGGCAAGTGATTTAAAAGTTTTTGGCTGGTAGGCCTATAAGTATTTTTCCGCAAATTTTTAAAAAAACTTTTTTGAGTCGACGCATGGTACGTCCATTCGGTATACGGGAGACATTTTGACTCAACGTTTAATACGTCCATTCGGCGTTTAAGGGTTAATGTTCAGTGCTTGAATGGTAGCTGTCCGAGCTAATGTAATATATTACATTTTGTATACAGGTAAATTCCATATCTGTAAATAAACCCATGACCCAAGGGGTCATTGGCGAATTAGGAGTGTAATCAAAACGCCATAACAGAACGTGAAATTAGACCATGCTAGGCAATGCTTGCAGTAACCTGGTTTGCATTTGTCTGCATAAACATTTAGGATGTCTTGTAAACAAGTCACAACACCTTCCATGGGAAGCGGTTGACCTGTTCACCTGTAGCGGAAACACATGACTTCCGAGCTGTATGGCTACGTGTTCATTTATTCTTGTTATTTTTATAAACGCTGAGATAGCTAGTGTTACTCTATCGATGCGACCCTCTTGTAGATCAGTTCAACTTAGATTTCCCAACTGAGCGGTCATCTGACCAACGTTTCCTATACTCCAGTGATGGAGCTAAGAAATAAAGTTGTTAAGAAGTTAACTCAGTACGTTTGAGTCATCTCCCTTATTCTGAAGAAGAACCAAAATCTACTAGATATCACTCAGACGAGAAAGGGAAAAAGAACCACAATGCTTGCGTATAACAGTCGCAAGAAAAGACATACAAACTGTCGCCGTCCTATACCATTGTAAGAGGTGGACAGCGGACAGTAAGATATACAGACCACTGCCTTCAAGATGAAATACTTTAATTTATGGAAATATATGCTTTAATGAAATGCGTCATCGAATTAGCTATTAGAACGTACCCAGTGATTATTGTTTGGAATCATTTAGTCAGGAGAAGACTTAAAAAGAATCACAGAGCTGACACCCTGTAAATATAACCTGTAACCCTGTAGCCAGCCATACCAACCCTCGAAAAAATAAAAAGTACCAACCAAAAGAGAAATATCATTTATGTGAGATTTTGCCGAGGTTGAAGCTAAGAATAACGATATAAAACCTTCTCTCTATAATGTACTTACAATTTTGCCATAATTTAGACTACAATAGTATGTGGAATAGTCATTTTTTGTTGGTAATTCTAGGTTTTCGCCTGGGGTGTGTATGTATTACCAGAACCCAGTTCGTGAATTCCCTCGTACATTCTCATGCATTTGGCTTCAGATGCTAATACTTTTATGCAGTCATTGCAATCACTTACTCGGCAATTTTTATCTTGTCTCGCTTTCAAAAGCACAATAGTTTCTTGCTTGAGCAACGTTTTGCCTCGGGCAGTCAATAGATGGCATCTGTAGTCCACAATTCTGAAATGAAATCCGGTCAAATCCAGTTTCGAGTAACGATTTTGCAGACGTCACAGTCACCTCAGGCCCTTCGGTACTTTCGGGGAACCGAGGCACCAGCATTTCAATTGAGAAAAACTAGTTTCCGAACTATCAAATGGTCTTCTCTCATGTGAGGTTCGCCCCTTTTTTATATATAAAAAAATAAATAAATACAAATAAAACTGAGTCTGTCAGACATTTGATGGACTATATTGCTTTCGTGAAAGCTACTTGAGATATATTGCAGATAATTTCAGCCTTCAATGACAGTAATTTGAGTCTGGATAGCTGTATTAAGGTTTATCTGATAATCTATAGTGTTTAGGGAATTTTCAGCTTTATGTTGGTAGGCAAAGAGTTGAATATTGCCTGCCAAATTGACACTTTTTTCAAAAATTGTTCTGCTTGAGTGATGTCACATGATACTAATGCTACTACCAATGACCAATGTCAAGGCCACGATGCAGAATGATGCGTCAGGGAGATGTACAGAGCTTAGACATTTCCCACTTTGGAGTTGCATGATTCTGTTGACCGCTTTTGTCCAAGATTGTATTTGCAGTGGGTTTGTGATGCTGCTCGTTTTTTTGAGATCACTTCAGACGAAGAGGAAAGAATTTTAAAGACAGCTAAACTGGTGTATTGAGGTTTATTAGGCAAAAACAATTTCAAACAAAAAGATGATCGATTACATGATGCTTCCTATAAAGGAATTGGTTTGGTTGCAAACACTGGTGCATTATACGGAAAGTAGCCCCAGAGTCGCTTCAGATGCTCTGACTGGTTATTTATATGACGATTTTGAACTCGTCCTGACATTATAAATTATGAATATATGTTTCTTTTGAGTATACCAGGATAAAGTACGTGTATTCGGCTTTCCACTGGCACCAGATTGAGTACCATAGCATCACTAATAACTTCACAGACAACGTACAAAGTAAGATATTGCAATTGACAACTCATATACAAAGATTCGTTTTATTTAAGCACGAGAGTTTAAAGAATGAATGATATGCTTAAATTCAACCATCATTCTTTATTTTCCGCTACTTACACCTTTCACTTTCATTGTGTGTTTCAAGCACCAACTTTCTAGTAACAGGAAAGAAAGAAAACGCACTACTAACTAAACTAAGGTTTTTGTGCCCTGAGAAAGTTCAGTGACATTTAATGTTTATATCTGAAACTTGGACGAAAAAGATCTGGTCAAACTCAAACCAGCCAGCATTGCATTTTTAAAAATTTCTTAATAAGAATTACGATTGAAAGTTAATTTACAATATTTTTATACAAAGGGATATCAAATTAATAATGACATTGGTAAGTCATTACAGACAAATATTGAAGTCATCTATATGAACTTTAGTAAGAAAAGACGTCACATGAAAACTGGTTAATTTGTCAGTTACAGGATAATTCAATATGGATAGGTGATAGTAATTAATATATCTAGAAAGTTTATAACTATTACAACCGGTTGAACTGATAATGGCCCGAATAGGAACATCTCTTTTATGGGTCTTGATTAATCCATACATATAAGGTCAAGGTGGGCCAATCGTCGTCACTTTCTAATTCCTTCAGTATAGTTTTTATTTTAGGATTAAAACATTTTATGGCATCAGCTAATGGGTCTTTCCGAAGTTTTTTGTAACTGCTAGAATCAGAAAATGAGTTTTCCATTTATTCCACAGAGCAAATTTTATCCATTATTACAAACCAATTGAATTTGTCAGCGTTAGTAATATGCGAATTTTAATTTTTCATCGTTACATGAATTGTATCTGTCAACCTTTTTTGCGAAATTCACTATTTGATTTGGTATTTGAAGCCGGAGAAAAGACCTTTAACTAAATTCATTGAAGGTGGTACAGCAGTGCTATATATATATATATATATATATATATATATTATATATATATATATTAATATATATCTATATATATATATATATATATATTATATATATATATATATATATAATATATATATATCTATATATATATCTATATATATATATATATATATATATAGATATATATATATATATATATATATATATATATATATATATATATATCATATATAGTTTGTGCACGAAATGTTATCACTAATGGAATATGATAAGGCTTATTTCACAATCATTTTTATGTTTGTCATTCCAATCACTTATTATCTCAATGAGGATTTTGAATTTTTAATGCAGGTGATGAACTAGTTTGCGTAGCTTGCAGCTAAGACTATATAAATGTTGTTCAATAGCACTGTTTTCCAATCCGGGGGAATTCTATTTCCAAAACTAGATCTATATATTCTCAATTTCTTGAAAACGTTAAATTCGAGCCTTCTTGTCTTTCTTATGTTTCTTGAGGGGAGATTACACTCAATTCATTGTATACAGTGTGAACTTGTGCAGAATAAACTACGAAAGTACTTGTTCAAAGTCCAGCTTCCACTCACTTTCTCACGTGGATTTAGTGATATCCTCAAGCAAGCACGTGTTCCTTCGTGCTACATTGATATATACATATATATATATATATATATATATATATATAATATTATATATATATATAATATATATGTATTATATATAAATTAAATTATATATTATATATAAATTATATATATTAATATATATATGATATATATAATTATATATATATAATTATATATATATATTA
>NC_087216.1:47500-70703 GCF_015104395.2 Macrobrachium nipponense
TAATAATAATAATAATAATAATAAGAATAATAATAATTAAAATTAATAATAATAATAATAATGTGGAAGTTACTAACAGGTATCATCAGTGAAAGGCTATACAACTAACTAGAGGAGACAAACACCATCCCCCACCAACAGAAAGGCTGCAGAAGGTAGTGTAGGGGCACAAAAGACCAGCTCCTGATAGACAAAATGGTAATGAAGAACAGTAGGAGAAGGAAAACCAACCTAAGCATGGCATGGATAGACTATAAGAAAGCCTTCGACATGATACCACACACATGGCTAATAGAATGCCTGAAAATATATGGGGCAGAGGAAAATACCATCAGCTTCCTCAAAAATACAATGCGCAACTGGAATACAATACTTACAAGTTCTGGAATAAGACTAGCAGAGGTTAATATCAGGAGAGGGATCTTCCAGGGCGACTCACTGTCCCCACTACTCTTCGTAGTAGCCATGATTCCCATGACAAAAGTACTACAGAAGATGGATGCCGGGTACCAACTCAAGAAAAGAGGCAACAAAATCAACCATCTGATGTTCATGGACGACATCAAGCTGTATGGTAAGAGCATCAAGGAAATAGATACCCTAATCCAGGCTGTAAGGATTGTATCTGGGGACATCAGGATGGAGTTTGGAATAGAAAAATGCGCCTTAGTCAACATACAAAAAGGCAAAGTAACGAGAACTGAAGGGATAAAGCTACCAGATGGGAGCAACATCAAACACATAGATGAGACAGGATACAAATACCTGGGAATAATGGAAGGAGGAGATATAAAACCCCAAGAGATGAAGGACACGATCAGGAAAGAATATATGCAGAGACTCAAGGCGATACTCAAGTCAAAACTCAACGCCGGAAATATGATAAAAGCCATAAACACATGGGCAGTGCCAGTAATCAGATACAGCGCAGGAATAGTGGCATGGACGAAGGCAGAACTCCGCAGCATAGATCAGAAAACCAGGAAACAAATGACAATACACAAAGCACTACACCCAAGAGCAAATACGGACAGACTATACATAACACGAAAGGAAGGAGGGAGAGGACTACTAAGTATAGAGGACTGCGTCAACATCGAAAACAGAGCACTGGGGCAATATATGAAAACCAGTGAAGACGAGTGGCTAAAGAGTGCATGGGAAGAAGGACTAATAAAAGTAGACGAAGACCCAGAAATATACAGAGACAGGAGAAAGACAGAAAGAACAGAGGACTGGCACAACAAACCAATGCACGGACAATACATGAGACAGACTAAAGAACTAGCCAGCGATGACAATTGGCAATGGCTACAGAGGGGAGAGCTAAAGAAGGAAACTGAAGGAATGATAACAGCGGCACAAGATCAGGCACTAAGAACCAGATATGTTCAAAGTATGATAGACGGAAATAACATCTCTCCCATATGTAGGAAGTGCAATACGAAAGATGAAACCATAAACCACATAGCAATTGAATGCCCGGCACTTGCACAGAACCAGTACAAAAAGAGGCATGATTCAGTGGCAAAAGCCCTCCACTGGAGCCTGTGCAAGAAACATCAGCTACCTTGCAGTAATAAGTGGTACGAGCACCAACCTGAAGGAGTGATAGAAAACGATCAGGCAAAGATCCTCTGGGGACTATGGTATCAGAACGGATAGGGTGATACGTGCAAACAGACCAGACGTGACGTTGATTGACAAAGTCAAGAAGAAAGTATCACTCATGATGTCGCAATACCATGGGACACCAGAGTTGAAGAGAAAGAGAGGGAAAAAATGGATAAGTATCAAGATCTGAAAATAGAAATAAGAAGGATATGGGATATGCCAGTGGAAATCGTACCCATAATCATAGGAGCACTAGGCACGATCCCAAAGATCCCTGAAAAGGAATCTGGAAAAAACTAGAGGCTGAAGTAGCTCCGGGCCTCATGCAGAAGAGTGTGATCCTAGAAACGGCACACATAGTAAGAAAAGTGATGGACTCCTAAGGAGGCAGGATGCAACCCGGAACCCCACACTATAAATACCACCCAGTCGAATTGGAGGACTGTGATAGAGCAAAAAAAAAAAAAAAAATAAAAAAAATAATAATAATAATAATAATAATAATAATAATAATAATAATAATAATAATAATAATAATAATAATGATAATAATATTTTGGTAGAAGACCCTCTTTAAATCAAATGCTGATAAAAGGAATGGCAGAATTAAGTGAGTTGATTTTATATATTGTTTTTTCTATTTTCCTTACAATTCACTTCTCAGGCTCAGCGATGTTTCTGAGTAACTGGCCAATATTCATAATGGAAATTTTCAAAAATTATAAATGCTGAAGGTAATCTTTTATTAGAACAGGATATCAGGTCCAGGTCAAGCAGGGGTCGTCGTCAGTGCCGATATTATTCCGTAGGCGTAGTTCAGTTCGGGGCCGGGATCGTCTTTGGTTTAAGGGCTGGTATTGGTACTGGTATAGCTGGTATAGCTGGTATCACGTTACTCAGAAACATCGCTGAGCCTGAGAAGCGAATTGTAAGGAAAATAGCAAAAAAACAATATATAAAATCAACTCGCTTAATTCTGCCTTTTTTTTTAACAACAATGATAGTAATAAAAGTAACCTTCACTCTACCGTATCAAACCATTTTTTCCATATTCCTTTTTCCACCCTCTCAGAAATATTGATTCACAGTGCAGCTGCTTTGAGGCTTTCCTCCTGTTTCACTTTTTCATGTTTATCGGTAATCTCAATTCCCATTTCATTGCTGAATGACCTCATGGGTCCAAGTGCTTGGCATTTGGCCTCAATTCTATATTCCATTTCTATAATTATTGGGAATATTAAAGGCCTTATTCCTATATTCCATTCCTATAATTAATGGTAAAGGTTTTAATTCTATATTCCATTCCTATAATTAATGGTAAAGGCCTCAATTCTATATTCAATCCAATCACACAGATAGCCACCAGACTCCTTTGAATGCGGCAGCCAGTTTTCCTCGCCTCCCAGCAACACGGAAGTGCCCCCATCACCTATAGACTGTTCTGAGGGAACTGTTGGTCTCCGAACTTCTTCCTCCCCAGTGCCTCGGTGGAAGATAGATCTCCAGTGATGATTACCAGCCCTCGTGATTCTCCCCACCCTATCTCTTCCCCTCAACCACCCATCGTGGATGCAGGTGAGAGTGATCATTAGGGGTCAGGCGGCTGGCAGATACAAACAAGCAGAAAGAAGAGAAGAACCTCTCGTTTGGCCGCTGGACCGGAGCCCAACATTCGTGTTTCATCTCGCCCGACACCTGAGAAGAGATGTCACGTAGTAATTCCCAATCTGCGCTCACTGGTGAACGCTAAACGCCATAGTGGAGAGAGTCAAGTATCTCACTGGCTCTGACCCACTCATCTCTCACGAACTCCCATGCAGAAGTAAACATAAAGTGGTTTACAGGATTACCTGTAAACCACTAATATTAGTTTCAAGATATAACCGAATGCCGGACCAACCACCCCCATGGGAACTTACTGACACCCCAACCAGGGTCATTTCCACCGCAAGTGCCAGCCAACCGCCCACGGCGAGTGACTGCCCACTCCCCCTGGCTACCCTCCCATCCACCCAAGTGATCAGTGCATTCATCTCCCATCTTCCTGAGTAGCCATTGATACATTAAACATAATCTCTTGGAATATTTTTGGCCGCAAGTGGAACATTCCTCTCCTAAATATGTTCTGCAAAAACTTCAAAGGCATCATTGCATTGCAAGAAACGCTCCTCTAGCCACATGACTTTGTCATCTACGATTCAATACAAGAAGACTTCAGAACCTTCTCAACTTCATCGATGCAAGTTACAGATCAAATCATAGCCGTCACCTAAAAGGGAGCCTTTCTTTCCTGTGGCAGAAATCGTTAGACAATATGATAAAGGTGATGACCTACAGGAGTGACAGATTACTGGGGCTTCAAGTGACAGTAGGGAACTCTAAAATCCTAATCATTAATGTTTATATGCCACGGGAAAATAACAATAATTTTGATCATTACTGCATGATCCTAGGGGAGTTACTCAGTATTATTCACGATTCTCCTGCTGATCATATCTGGATAAACGGGGACCTTAATTCTCACCCCACAAAACAATTATATTATTAACTTACTCACTTCGGTCAAAATCATGCTCTCCATATGTACATGATAGAGCGGACGCAATTATAACCTCCTGGCTGGACCACTGCATCACATCTCCACAACTTCATGATTCTATTATGACCTGCAATATTCGCTAATATCTTGCAACGGGCTATGATCACATCCTATTACAGGTGTCATTCAGTACCCCATCCTTCCCTACCGTGAACCCCATAACTGATCGCCCACCAGCGGTAAACTGGGATTTTAAAAACCAACAGAAAACCAGATATTTTAGGGCGATCACGGAAACCAGGTTGCGGTCAATAGTTCAACCGGCAGACGCCTTACTTTGTACTAACATAAATTGTAGAAATGACCACCACAGGATGGATCTGAATGAATTCTATTCGAACATTATCTCCGCTATGATTACTTTGGGCAGGGCTGCCTATAGATTTCGTCAAGGTAATCTTCGTAATATACCTGGATGGAATGACTTGGTTAAGATCTGTATACATACTCACGAGAAATGTTTTTGCTGTGGAGGCAAAATGGTAGCCCGAGGGAAGGACACACTGCATTACTAATGAGACAGGCGAGAGCGCAGTTCAAACTTGCTCTTAAGCACTGCAGATTAAATGAAAAACAACTAAGAGCCGATGCAATGTCTAGAAACTTAGAATCTGGTGATTATCCTCGTCTTTGGAAAGATATCCAGTCCTTATATCCCAAGACTAAAAAGCTATCGCAGAGAGTAGAGGAAGCAGTAGGAGACGAGGATATAGCAAGTATGTGGGGCGATCACTTCAAAAATATTTTGAATTGCATAACCTCCTTACTGACAACATTCAATTTTATTTTGCAGACAGTATTACGCCAGGTAACATCATCGATGCCATAAACAGACTACCTAATAATAAATTGCACGGCTGTGATGGTCTTCCCGAAGACATCCGATAATTAACATTTTGCTAGCTACCCTATTCAATGCGTGCATAATCCACCAGTTTCTTCCAGACTCCCTACTCTTAGTTCACTTGATACCGTTAATCAAAAACAAGCTAAAGGATGCAGGTGACCCTGGCAACTACCGGCCGATACTTGAGTCGGTTCTTCTAGCGAGACTTCTCCCCTTTCTACACACCATTGACAACCAGTTCGGGTTTAAAGCAAACCACTCAACCGACACCTGCATCTACATACTGAAGGAATTGCTGAACTTCTACCTATCATCAGCCTCTCCTGTTTTTCTTTGTTTTGTGGATGTGAGAAAAGCATTTGACAGAGTAAACTACCTGAAGCTTTTCCTGAAGCTGCGTAAAAGAGGCACACCCCTTCTAATTGGCATTTTACATTGCTGTTTCTCCACACAGCAATTCTGTGTCAAATGGGGTAACGTATTATTCGGCTCCTTAAACGGGCTTCGGCAAGGTGGCATTCTCTCTCCATACTTGTTTAATACGTACACAGAGGCCTTAAATGTCAAACTAAACTCACTCCCAATCGGATGCACTGTCAATGAAACAACTATAAACAACCTCTCTTACGCCGACGATATGGTTCTGATTCCCTCATCAGTGCAAGGTCTCCAACAACTCATCGACACTTGCCGCCAATATGCAGAGGAATTTGATATAATTTACAACGAAACCAAGACCCAGTGCATGTCGCTGCTCCCGAGATCGCTTAAGCATATTGTAGAACCACAAATTTTCTTCGGAAATCATCGGTTGGAATTTGTGCACGAATTTCCGTATTTGGGTCACATTATCACCGACGACCTAAAAGATACGGCAGACATTGAGCAAAGGCGTCGTAAACTATGTGCAACTGGCAACATGATTGCAAGGAGGTTTGGCTTCTGTCACCGAGACGTGAAACTGCTGCTCTTCCGCTCGTACTGCTACAGTATCTATGGATGTTCCCTATGGACGAACTATACCCGAGAGACCATGAGACGTATCACTGTTGTGCACAATGACATTTTGAGACGCCTCACAAACACTCCACGCTCCCATTCCGCTACACAGATGTTCATAGAAAATCACCTGGGCAATTTAAAAATCATTGCAAGGCGAACAATGTCCTGTCTGGTAACCCGAGTGAGAAATTGCAGCAACTCGCTCATACAAAGCTAAGGAGTGAAGCAAGAAGAAGACTAAATTGTGGGAAAGATGGGAAAATGAGGCCTTTGTCCCCTAAAGGACTTAATCTCTGCATTGACAAGATGTCATCTGCAGATTCTGTCAATATTATTATATTTATGGCTGATATTTTACTTTTTCATTATTACTGTGGATACTATCAAGTTAAAGTTTTTTTACATTCAATTTTCGTATTAAGCCCTCTGGACCTGACTGCTGTAACAACCTATGGTCTCTAGTTGAAATTTAAGTATATAATCTGTGCACTAACTATTATAACTCTTAATACATTTTTTTCTCACCAATATTAATACTGTTATTACCAGTATTATGATTTCTATCTTTAATGGTACCTCAGCTATTTTGCAGATAAGTGCCGATTATTCATTTTTTTATCATGTTGTCTCATGTATCTATATTGTGTGTGTTACTGTCTGTATTTTGTATATTCCATGTATATGGCCATGAGGGGAAATAAAGGATATTATTATTATTATTATTATTATCATTATTATTATTATTATTATTATTATTATTATTATTATTATTATTAATGGTAAAGGCCTCAATTCTATATTCCATTCTTATAATTAATGGTATAGGCCTAAATTCTATATTCCTTTCTTATCATTAATGGTATAGGCCTAAATTCTATATTCCTTTCTTATCATTAATGGTATAGACCTCAATTCTATACTCCATTCCTATAATAAATGGTTAAGGCTTCATTCTATATTCCATTCCTATAATTAATGGTATAGACCTCAATTCTATATTCCATTCCAATAAATAATGGTATAGCCTCAATTCTATATTCCATTCCTATATTTAATGGCAAGGGCCTCAATTCTATAATTCCTCATTCTATATTAATTGTAATCTTCCTCACTTCTATATTCCTTCCTATAATTAATTATAGCCTCATCTATATTCCAATTTCTATATAATTAATGTATAGGCCTCAGTTCTATATTCCATTCCTATAATTAAAGATATAGACCTTAATTCATATATTCCATTCTACAATTAATGGTATAGTCCTCAATTCTATATTCTATTCCTATAATTGATGGTAAAGGTCTCAATTCTGTATTCCATTTCTATAATTAATAGTAATGGAATCAACTAAATATTTCATTCCTATAATTAATGGTAAATGAATCAATTATATGTTTCATTCCTGTAATTAATGGTAAATGAATCAATTGTATATTCCATTCTTATAATTAATGGGATAGTCCTCATTTCTATATTCTATTCCTATAATTACCTGTATAGCCCTCAATTCTATATTACATTCCCATAATTAATGGCAAACGCCTCAATTCTATAGTCATTTTCTTCAATTAATGGTATAGTCTTAAATTCTATATTCCTTTCCTATAATTAATTGTATAGTCGTCAATTCTATCTTCCATTCCTATAATTAATGGTACAAGCCTCAATCACCATAAAGATAAAGATATTTATATTATTATATGACGAAAGGCATTGCTAGTAATGCAAAGAACATTTCTACTACTTATCAATACTGTATAAAGGGCAGTAAGTGCTAGGAATACCGAATATAAGATATTTCTTGGCTTATAATGTTTTTCTCAAGATTGTGCGGCTGAAGACTATATTGGGTGTTATGACAATCTTTGGATGAAGTTTGGTTCTTTGAAGACGAAAGCGTATTTTTATATATTGTTAGGAAGACCAGGAATAAATCCTTCATTCAATATAATATAATTATTACTATGAATAAAATAAAGTTCTATATATTATAAAATTGAACCTTAATAGTTAAGGGGAGTTTTGAAGAAAAGAAACGTAAATGTTTTAAAGAAAGTGACAAAAGTTCGTACTGTAAACAAAACAATGGCTGTTCCTTCCCGGTGGAGGAGGAAGCATCATTTGCCAACATTATTGGGAGGCTTTAATGAATAGGGCAATTAAGGGCAAATTTTACAAACATAATCTTTACGAGAATCAATTAATTAAAGGCGTTAATTAACTCCCGTAAGGAATACTTTATTATTAGGAATACCGAATATAAGATATTTCTTGGCTTATAATGTTTTCTCAAGATTGTGCGCTGAAGACCTATATTGGGTGTTATGACAATCTTTGGATGAAGTTTGGTTACTTGAAGACGAAACTATTATATATTGTTTTAGGAAGACCAGGAATAAATCCTTCATCAATATATATAATTACTATGATAAATAAAGTTCTATATATTTAAAATTGAACCTTAATATTAAGGGGACGTTTTGAAGAACGTAAATGTTTTAAAGAAAGTGACAAAAGTTCGTACTGGTACACAATGGCTGTTCCTTCCCGGGAGAGGAAGCATCATTGCCAACATTATTGGAGGCTTTAATAGGCAATTAAGGGCAAATTACAAACTAATCTTTACGAGAATCAATTAATTAAAGGCGTTAATTAACTCCCGTAAGGAATACTTTATTATTAGGAATACCGAATATAAGATATTTCTTGGCTTATAATGTTTTCTCAAGATTGTGCGCTGAAGACCTATATTGGGTGTTATGACAATCTTTGGATGAAGTTTGGTTACTTGAAGACGAAACTATTATATATTGTTTTAGGAAGACCAGGAATAAATCCTTCATCAATATATATAATTACTATGATAAATAAAGTTCTATATATTTAAAATTGAACCTTAATATTAAGGGGACGTTTTGAAGAACGTAAATGTTTTAAAGAAAGTGACAAAAGTTAGTACTGGTAACAAACAATGGCTGTTCCTTCCCGGGCCCGGAGAGGAAGCATCATTGCCAAACAGTATTGGAGGCTTTAATAGGCAATTAAGGGCAAATTACAAACTAATCTTTACGAGAATCAATTAATTAAAGGCGTTAATTAACTCCCGTAAGGAATACTTTATTATTTTCTATCCCAAATTGAGCTAAAACGTAGAAAAGGCTGAAAATTATCTCGTTTAAAAGTCTTAAAGTTGGGATTCATGAGCCATCAAGGACTATTCATATCGAACGTCATGAATCCTTTAAATCTTATCTTAACAAAAATTTTGCCATTTTGGAGATATATTCAATGCCAATAATTTTTCTAAAATACATGGAAATTCGAAAATTGAGGTCGAAATAAGTCGGGATTTATTACTCAGAATCACCAACATTAAAGTTTCAGGATACGACAGAAAATCGAGAAGTAGCCTTGGGAATATGAATAATTATAATAATGGAATGTTTTATTTTGTAAACGGATGCAATTTCCATAAATTTGTATAAGAATTACACCAATTTCGCCCTGCAAAAAAGCTGAAAGTACATTTGCACTATCATTTGAAGTATTTCCTGACATATTTATTACTGTTTTTCTTTATATGATATTAATATAAAGGATATTCTAACTTGATTACAGACCTAGGAGACGATTTAATCTTTATAACCTTCGAGAAACTCGAGGGACAAATAATCGTTCTTTTAGGTTATCAGTTTTACAAAAAACTCGTATATGTGTAATATATTACATTTTGTATATGGATAAATTCCATATCTGTAAATAAACCCATGACCCAAGGGGTCATTGGCGAATTAGGAGTGTAATCAAAACGCCATAACAGGACGTGAAACTAGACCATGCTATGGCAATGCTTGCAGTAGCCTGGTTTGCATTTGTCTGCATAAACATTTAGGATGTCTTGTAAACAGGTCACAACACCTTCCACGGGAAGTGGTTGACCTGTTCACCTGTAGCGGAAACACATGACTTCCGAGCCGGATGGCTACGTGTTCATTTATTCTTGTTATTTTTATAAACGCTGAGATAGCTAGTGTTACGCTATCGATGCGACCCTCTTGTAGATCAGTTCAACTTAGATTTCCCAACTGAGCAGTCATCCGACCAACCTTTCCTATACTCCAGTGATGGAGCTAAGAAATAAAGTTGTTAAGAAGTTAACTCAGTACGTTTGAGTCATCTTCCTTATTCTGAAGACGAACCAAAATCTACTAAATATCACTCAGACGAGAAGGGGAAAAAGAACCACAATGCTTACGTATAACAGTCGCAAGAAAAGACATACAAACTGTCCCTGTCCTATACCATTGTAAGGGATGGACAGCGGACAGTAATAAATGGTGGCAGCCTAAATCTACAGTTACAAAGAAATATCTACGTCTACCGAAGCAAATGGAATCATCGAGAATCAGCTATAAAACTACAGCTATAAATCTACAGCTATAAAAGAAGGATCTACGTCTACCGAATCAAAATGGAATCATCGAAAATGTAACTAATCAGAAGTAAACTGAGGAAACAGGATCTTCAATCAACAGGCAACTGTAAACATCCTACGAATACGAGGAAATGTCCTTCATCGAGACGTATTCAAACAGCTAAATCAACGTTTAGTGAACGACTTTCATCACATATCTTCAAGGATCAAACCGGACGTGAATGCAGCATCGGATCTTCAATGGGAAGCGAAACATTCATCAAATAAACAACACACAACCAGAACCCAAGGCGAAGAGATTGGGTCAAGCGCGGAGCAACGCGAGAGAGAGAGAGAGGCTGTGACGTCATCACAACAACAACAGTCTTCCTGCAACGCGCGAGAGAGAGAGAGGCTGAGACGTCATCGTAACACAACAGTCTTCCTACATATATACTAAAGCTAAGTACATCCTTTATCCATTCAGGTTTTATCAGTGAAGTGTTTTACATCACGAGTCGATCGTACATTATTCCTGGGGTGAGTTATACGTAATCTTAATCTTCCTTCATTACAGGAATCTATCTTCAACTACGAATGCTCGCCTGCAGAATTTTTTTTCTCTTTGTTGCTAATTCTTTTTTCTTCCAGAAGTTCTCCGGAAATATCTTTATCACATTATCTGTCTTTAATATTATCATTTTGGGGCTTTACTATAATCTGCAACACATCTTTATTTTATATTGCATATGCGTTTACGCAGTGGACGTGTGTACTTATATAGATACTTTGATAGGATCGCAAGGAATTGTAGTGATAAGAAAAAAGCAAAAGTTAACATGGCAACCACTGTGGCTGGCTCTTCCGCACCTGGTAACCCCAATCCCGTGGTAACTCTAGTGAGTGCTAGGTCAGCAATAGTCCCTTTTCAAGTTCGGGTCAATGGGTTCCTGCCTCAAAATGTCGAGTCATGGATCTCATCAGTAGATGCTCATTTAAACGCAAAATGCATCACAGACCCATTTGTACAATTACAGGAAGCTAAAAGCTTCATAGACTTTGCTAAAGTAGATGCAAGCGCATATCTTAGAGGAGTCTCTTTCCAAGAGGCGGTTACATGGGACGATTTCAATTTAGGCTACGTGCTATATATGGCGGTGAAGAAGCCTTAGATGTAGTCTTGGCTTTAAGGAACATCCTTAATCAAGCCTCTATGACTCAGCTTAATGTTGTAGAACGGATGGCAGTAATTGCCGACCGGCTCAATGAATATCAAGATAACTTACGTAACTCCACTTGGGTTACAAGAACCAATATTGCCGTGAAAGATTTCATACGGTTAATATACTTGACTTGCATGACAGTTATGTTGCCTGAAGCTAATGCCTTACAGTACGGGACTAAATGTGTATAAACAGATCAAAAAGCACATGTCTAAGTGTACTGACCTCGATCCCTTGCTTGCTCAGGTTTTTGCAAAAAATTAAAATAAGCCACAACAAGTAAACGTAGTTAATAATAATCAAGCTGCAGGGATGACTTGTTACAATTGCAAGCGCCCAGGACACATGATTTCAGACTGTAGGACGCGTTTTTGTTCAATTCATAACAGTTCCACTCATTCATATAATCGTTGCTTCTCGCGAAATCAACAGCAGAATCCTAGAAACACGCAAACTGTTGCCAATGAAAACAAAAAGAAGAATCCTCAGTACTATAAGAAGCAGGCGAACAGCAATGCTGTTCAACATCAGAAACAAACAAATCGTGCTTCAAGTAACTCTGTTCCCGGGCCGTCTAGCCAAAACTCGCAAGGTCAGACGAATTTCCCGAGTGTGCAAAGCAAAGCAAATACCACGTAGTCAACTCCAATGGGGGAGAGGATGATGTTGGGTCATTCATATCAACATCTTTTGTATCAAATAATCAATTTAATCATTTACCAGATCATTGTGAGGCAATCGATTTTCCTATGAAACACACGGCCGAATCCAATAAATCAGTGCAAGTTCCCGTAGATTTGCAACAAATTCACGCAATAATAAGCCAAAATGAATTACGCCCCACATTACATGCAGTAAATTTAGAGCACCGATCCTTCACATTATTTTTTGATTCTGGTAGTCCACGTAATATCATGGATTTGTGGACTCACCACTTGTTGTTTTCGAACTTCCCTATAGAGAAGTCCAGAGTAAGGCTCTCGGGTATCGGAAATAATGAATTAAATGTGGTAGGAGTAACTCATATTCAGTACAAGGTCAGTAAGCGCATGTTTACTGATACCTTTATCGTTGTACAAAACATTGATATGTATCCAGCTGTAATTATAGGATACCCGTCTATGGGCACTCAAAACATTACCTTAGCCCCGGCCAAACACCGCGTGTATATCAAAGGAAAATTCTATAAGTCTTCTAACACCTTAAAATCAGTTTTGGACAAAAAGGAGACAACAAATAAAACAGTAACGTACGTTGAGGAACCAATCACTTGTCTCATGAATCAAGAAATAATACATGCGACCCAACAGAATTCTCGCTTACCCGTAATATCAGCTTGCACGCAAACTCTCGAGCCGAACGTAACTTCGAATATATTAGTGCATGTAAAGAAAACTTTGCCGGGATCTGAAATGTTAATCCTTTCCGACACTCTGAAAACTAACGGATTGTCCGTCACGCAAGCCATATAAACAGTCGGCTCACAACAACAATGTAACATTGAAGTCTGTAATCATTTGAATACCACTTTAGTAATTCCCAAAAATCAACATATCTTGGATGTTGAAGTTTATAAACATCACATTCTTACTGTCGCTGAGATCAATCACGCTCAATCAGTTGCGGATGAATCTCTTTTGCAATCTATTAAAAGTAAAATCAATAAAGACATTCAAGAAGAGGAAATTCAGCAGAAATTTCTTGATCTTTTAACTGAATATCATGATGTTTTCTCCACTACTGAGGGATCCTTAGGAAAAATGGATGTCATAGAACACCAAATAAGGTTAAAAGACAAGCAGAAAGTTATCTATGTGCCTTCGTACAGACTCCCTATGAAATTCCAGAGTGAGATAAATGATGAAGTAGGTAAAATGCTAGAAGAAGGAGCCATTAGGAAATCGAACAGCCCTTATAATTTTCCGTTAATAGTTGTACCGAAAAAAGATCGAACTTGGCGTATCTGCGTAGACTTCTGTTGCTTAAATGAGGAAACGATCCCTGATCGATTCCCAGTGCCATGTACTAACGATATTTTATCTTTGTTAGGTCAGAACAATATTTTACCAGTTTGGACTTACTTAAAGGCTTTCACCAGATACAGCCAGGGGACATTATGAATTTTTGCGTATGCCTTTTGGTTTACGTTGTGCTCCCATAACATTTACTAGAACATAGTGTTTGGAGACTTGTTAGGGGATATCCTACATGCCTATATGGACGACCTTGTAATCTTTTCTAATACCTTAGGAGAACATCTACGTAAACTAGAGTTAGTGCTACAGAGACTAAGACAGCATAATTTAAGGGTAAAGATAAGTAAGTGTGAATTTTTCAAAACAGAACTAGTCTATTTAGGTTTTACGGTGTCTAGCCAAGGTCTTAAAGTAGTCCATGATAAGGTGTCAGCTATCCGTAACTTTCCGATACCTACTAACGTCAAGGGAATACAGCAATTTCTGGGGTGTAGCGGGTACTACAGGAGGTTTATACGCAACGACTCAGTAATAGCCGCTCCCCTAACCGATCTTACGAAGAAGGCCGTAGATTTCATATGGTCTGAGAAGCATCAGCAGGCATTTGATACCTTGAAAGATGAACTGAGTAGTTCTCCTATATTAAAATTTCCTGACTTCGGTAAGGAATTCTTTATTGCAACAGACACCTCAGACCTAGGAGTAGGTGGGGTATTGTTTCAACAATATGACAAACAGTTTTTCCCTATAGCTTTTTATTCACGTAAACTGAGACCTTCCGAAAGTAAATATGCAGTAATAGATAAGGAAGGGTTAGCTATTGTTAACTCACTAGTGCATTTTAAGTTCATAATATACGGTTATCCTGTCAAGGTTCTCACTGATCATAAGCCCCTAACCGACTTCTTTAAAGGCTTTAGTCACAGTCCCAAACGAACTCGGTGGCATATGATCATCCAAGACATTGGCGCGAGGATCGGGTATTTACCTGGGAAAGCAAATATCATTGCTGACGCATTATCACGCAACCCCACGTCATCTTGTACGGAGCCATTAGCTGAATTAATAGATATATCAACATCCATGCCTATCGTTAAAACTGTATCTGAACAGGAAGATCTGGGCTGGAGCGCTGAACTAATACAGACTGAACAAAGAAAAGATCAGCAATTAGAAAAAATCATAAATGCTTTGAACAGAAATCCTAAGGAAAAGGAATATATAAAGTATACGCAGCAGAATTATATAAACAAAGATAATATTCTGTGTAGATCCGTGACAAGGAAAACCCGCAACACACCACAGGTGACTAACGACCAGGTAGTGGTACCAATCTCACTTATACCCACTGTCTTAAATTGGTTGCATGCAAATCCATTGCATGGCCACCCGGGGTTCTCCATCATGTCACAGAAAGCCAAATCGTTATTTTATTGGCATATGATGCTTACAGATATAAAAAAGCACATAGCTAATTGTCGCACTTGTCAGGAAAACAAAGGGCACATGAAGACACCTGTCAGCCTAGGGGCTTATCCCGTGCCCAATCAGCCCTTTGAAAGAGTACACTTAGATTTATTAACAGGGTTTTACGAGTCAGACAGAGGAAATAAGCACCTCTTAGTAATCATAGATGCCTTGACTTGTTATACAGAACTGATAGCGCTTAAACCTAAAACCGCGATCGAATGCACTAGGAGGTTTTACGAGTGCTACATTTGTAAACATGGAATTCCACACATGATAATCTCTGACTCGGGTGGAGAATTCAATAATCATTTCCTTAACTCATAGTGTAAATTCCTTTGCATAAAGAAAATCAATACCATGATCTACCACCCAGAGTCTAATGGGCTAGTGGAAAGAGCAAATAGAAAGGTTTTAAACATATTAAGAGTTACACTAGGGAGATTGGACCCCAACTGGGATATTGCCATACTTGTGGTACTAAGCACTCTTAATCACTCATATCATGTATCTATCAAAATGTCGCCGCACGAGGCACTGTACGGTACCCCAGCTAGAACGCCTTTCCATGTATTAACGCCTACAACCAATTTATCAAATCCTCTAAAGGATGTTATGGATGCAAGCATAAGTCGATATAATATACATCGTAAGAATTTAGAAGAATCACAAATCATAATGAAAAGAAATCATGATAAAATAGCTAAGCCAACTAAAACATATACGTGGGTGATAAGGTATACATACAAGTATATGTAAGCAAGTGACTCAACTACAAACTGACACCTAAGTTTGAAGGCCCGTTTAACATTTTAGAAATATTAACGGCCAATAGATTTAGAGTTCAAAACGTATCCCAACCCACTGATAAGAGAATCGTACCATTGGCTCACATCAGAAATTAAAAGAAGGGTAGAAGGAAGTGAGGGAAATTTTTGTATCTATGAAACTTGTATAATAACTTATATATATAATATTTGTATGTAAACATTTTTCTTTAAAATGAGTAATTACATATATTTTACTCATTGCAGGTTTCCAAAATGAAGCTTATATTGTTAGGAATGGTACTGTTCAGACATCTTTGTCGTGTGGAAGAGCGCTAAAACAAAAAATATAGATTTTACACATGGCACCATTATTGAAAGAACAGAAGACATTTTCATTACAGCAAGCAATATAGTTATAGAAGTAGATATGAAAGTGATTTTCCTCCTGGAGGATGACGTCATTAACCTAAAGAGCAACCCGTTGAGATTCGCTGTATCGTTGAATGAAATGCACCAACGTCATTTTCCTGTTAATCCAGAGAGTTTGCTAGCACAAACACTAAGCATCGCGGAAATGTTATCATACGACTTGCAAAACAAAACTGCCGAGGTAGAAGGTCTGGCTCTGCTGATCTGCTGATGTGGACTGTGCAACACAATAGCCTAGAACGACGCAACCCGTTTATCTTTGCTGCACTAAACATCTTTGGATCTGTTGCAAGTTTAGGCTTAGGAATTTCAAATCGTCTTAAAATTAATGATCAGAATAAGAGAATTGAGTTTTTGCAACATGAAAACGAACTAGTTTTGTCAGAACTTCATAACCAATTATCATCAATTAATCAAATAATGACTTTGGTGAACGAACATTCTAGTGATATCGATCAGATTATGGAAGTGCAACACTTGCTGGCAACTTTAGCGTATTATAGTTCGAAAATAGATCATATCCATACCAAAATTTCACATTTTATTGAGAAATCAAAAGACTATGTGGAAGCTATTACGCTAGCAACAAGGGGTGTTTTATCACCACATCTTTTGCCTATTAAGGATCTGACTTTAACTTTGGAGAACGGACGGAAGAAACTGGGTTATGTTCCTTTGTTAGACGCCCATAAGATAGAATTTTATTATAGTTTAATATCAGTAAGCGTTGAAAATTACAGGATCATGATTACAATTCCCTTTGATTCTTCTGATGCCTGGCAAGCATACAAAATCGCACCGTTCCCAACTTTCATGACGAATAACTCAAGTCCAGTAATATCCAATTTGACGGGACACGTATTGATTTCCCCTGATAAGGAAACATATACAGTCATTAAGGATTAGATAAATTCACTCACTGTTCAGATGCCATGAATAATAAAGTTTGTACAGCTGACTCCTTTGAATTCCATCATATGTCAATGGATTCATTGACATAAACGGTTCTCTCTCCCATACACACGAAAGTTGTCTGAAAAAACTTTATCCTTTTGACGATAATAGGTTCAATTACAGGCTGAACAACGGTTCGTGGATGCGGTACGACAAAGACGGCTTTCAAGTCTCGTGCCCGGACGGATTCACGGCCCACTCCCAGATCTTCGTTGCCGCTGACGGTTGCATCGGGATGTCCACGTTACTACACGGTCCGAGGAGTTAACGCTATCATCAGGAAACGGGCTTATTTCGCGAATTTCACGTGGACCAGCCCTGTCATCCCATCCTTACCTCTCCCATACAACGCGAAGGTGGCTCATTGTTTGACGCAACTAGCTGAGATGGACCACACGTCAATGACTTATGCAGGGGGGAATCTTCGTTACTACGTGTTGCTGGCCATGATATGTGTTACTGTGGTGATTCTCATCGCCGCTAACATATTTGCTTGGCATAGCACAGATGGATCCTCAGAGGAACGTCATGCCACGTCCAGACAACACCCCTATCGCGCTAAAAGCATTTACCGTTAGAGCCATTTGAAATTGGCCATTTCACTTGACTCGGAGGAAAATTGTCTGGAATTGAGTTGTGTGTGAAAAGCGGTCCGTACGCTGGCAATATGTATGACAAGTAACTCCGAGACTTTGCATTTCATTATATGAACAGTTAAAAGTATCTTTCGGACACCTAATAAAATATTGAAGCCCTATATATTAAAATGTCGGTGCGTGTACGTACCTAGAATCTATATCTTGTGCACAATTATAATATATTTTATATCTTTACCAAGAGTAACAAATATTCTTAAACAGTTACCCATGATCATGTATAAATTATGTATCTCCACGGGGTAACAACTATTCTTAAACAAGTTACCTATTACTATAACCATCCATGTATACATGCTAACCTTTTATTTCTTGTGATACCTCCTAATCATATACTAACATTATGCCATATATAACAAACATGGATCTGTATTTTCCATGCATTTTTCTTTATTTATGAATATGTCTATTAGATATGTATTTTTTTTTTACATATAATTTTTTGCATATTTTTCGTCAATCATTTGTTTATGGCTATGACTAAATATATATACGATCACACTCCTAGAAAACATATTTAAGGTAACTTTTAACCCTTAAACGCCGAAGCGGTAAAAATCAAAACCTCTCCCGAATGCAAGGCCGGTTTGGAGTGAGCATGGAAGCGGAAAAAATAATTTTTCCAAAAAATCACAGCGCGCTTAGTTTTGAAGATTAAGAGTTCATTTTTGGCTCCTTTTTTTGTCATTGCTTGATGTTTAGTATGCAACCATCAGAAATGATAAAAATTATCATTATCATATATAAATAATGCGATATATGATAGCACAAAAACGAAATTTCATATATAATTGTATTCAAATCGCGCTGTGCGCAAAACGGTTAAAGGTAAAAAGTTACTTTTTTTTCGTTGTAATGTAAACTAAATTGCAATCTTTTTGGTATATAACATATTGTAAAATGATAAAAGCAACACAGAGAAAATATTTTCACAAAATGATGCATGAATTCGTAACGTGGGGACGTAAAAAAATATATTATTTTTAAATTCACCATAAATCTAAATATTGTTATAGAGATTTCGAATTTGTTTCAAGATGAAGTGAAATGATGGAATATTACGATACTGTAATAGTTTTAGCTTACAATTGCAGTTTTCGACCATTTCGGACGAGTTAAAGTTGACCAAATGTCTAAATTTTTTATTATATGCAATTATTTCGGAAATTAGAAAAGCTACAACCTTCAAATATTTTTCCTTTTATTCTACATGAAATTGCGCACATTTTCATGTATAAAACTCTATGAAATGCCTAATATGAAACGGAGCAAATTTTCCGAGAATACGATGTACGCAATATGGAGATTTTTGGCGGAGAATCCGCACGCGGATGGAAGGAAAGTTTTTTTCATAAACTCACCATAAATCGAAATATTGTGCTAGAGACTTTTAAATTGTTGCAAAATGAAGGTAAATGATTGAATATTACTAAAATATAAGATTTTAAGCTTACAATTGCGTTTTTCGACCATTTCGGTAAGTCAAAGTTGACCAAACAGGGTTTTTTTTCTATTTATCGTGATTTATATGCAAATATTTCAAAAATGAGAAAAGCTACAACCTTCAATTATTTTTCGTTGTATTTTACATGAAATTGCGCACATTTTCATATATAAAACTTTATGTAACGGCTAATTTGAAATGGTGCAAACATTACCACAATCGCACGTATGATTTTTTTCGGAAGAGTTACCGCGCGGAAGTAAGGAAAATGTTATTGTTTTCATAAATTCACCATAAATCGAAATATTGTGCTAGAGACTTCCAATTTGTTACAAAATGAAGGTGAATGATTGAATATTGTTAAAATATAAGATTTTTAGCTTACAATTGCATTTTTCGACCATTTCGGTAGAGTCAAAATTGACCGAAGATTGAAAATTTGTCACTTATCATTTTTTATATGAAAATATTTCAAAACTGATAAAAGCTACAACCATGGGTTGTTTTTAGTTGTATTGTGCATGAAATTGCGCACATTTACATACATAAAACTTTATGTAACGGCTAATTTTAAAATGGTGCAAACATTACCACAATCGCATGTATGATTTTTTTCGGAGAGTTACCGTGCGGACGTAAGGAAAAAGTTTTTTCATAAATTCACCATAAATCGAAATATTGTGCTAGAGACTTCCAATTTGTTGAAAATTAAGGTAAATAGTTGAATATTACTACAATATAAGCGTTTTAGCTTACAATTGCGTTTTTCGACCATTTCGGTAGAGTCAAAGTTGACAAAGTTGAAATTTTGGCACTTATCGTTATTTATATGAAAATATTTCAAAACTGATAAAAGCTACAATCATGAGTATTTTTTGTTGTATTTTAAATGAAATTGCGCACATTTTCATATATAATAATTCATGTAACGGATAATTTAAAACGATGCAAGAATTATGTCAAAGTGACGATTGTAAACAAAACAACGCCTTGATCCGTGAACTCCCAGCATCCCCCAAGGCAAGTGATTCAAAAGTTTTTGGCTGGTAGGCCTATAAGTATTTTTCCGCGAATTTTTAAAAAAACTTTTTTGAGTCGACGTATGGTACGTCCATTCGGCATACGAGAGACATTTTGACTCGACGTTTAATACGTCCATTCGGCGTTTAAGGGTTAATGTTCAGTGCTTGAATGGTAGCTGTCCAAGCTAATGTAATATATTACATTTTGTATACAGATAAATTCCATATCTGTAAATAAACCCATGACCCAAGGGGTCATTGGCGAATTAGGAGTATAATCAAAACGCCATAACAGAACGTGAAATTAGACCATGCTAGGCAATGCTTGCAGTAACCTGGTTTGCATTTGTCTGCATAAACATTTAGGATGTCTTGTAAACAAGTCACAACACCTTCCATGGGAAGCGGTTGACCTATTCACCTGTAGCGGAAACACATGACTTCCGAGCCGTATGGCTACGTGTTCATTTATTCTTGTTATTTTTATAAACGCTGAGATAGCTAGTGTTACGCTATCGGTGCGACACTCTTGTAGATCAGTTCAACTTAGATTTCCCAACTGAGCGGTCATCCGACCAACCTTTCCTATACTCCAGTGATGGAGCTAAGAAATAAAGTTGTTAAGAAGTTAACTCAGTACGTTTGAGTCATCTCCCTTATTCTGAAGAAGAACCAAAATCTACTAGATATCACTCAGACGAGAAAGGGAAAAAGAACCGCAATGCTTGCGAATAACTGTCGCAAGAAAAGACATACAAACTGTTCCCGTCCTATACCATTGTAAGAGGTGGCCAGCGGACAGTAAGATATACAGAACACTGCCTTCAAGATGAAATACTTTAATTTATGGAAATATATGCTTTAATGAAATGCGTCATCGAATTAGCTATTAGAACGTACCCAGTGATTATTGTTTGGAATTATTTAGTCAGGAGAAGACTTAAAAAGAATCACAGAGCTGACACCCTGTAAATATAACCTGTAACCCTGTAGCCAGCCATACCAACCCTCGAAAAAATAAAAAGTACCAACCAAAAGAGAAATATCATTTATGTGAGATTTTGCCGAGGTTGAAGCTAAGAATAACGATATAAAACCTTCTCTCTATAATGTACTTACAATTTTGCCATAATTTAGACTACAATAGTATGTGGAATATTCATTTTTTGTTGGTAATTCTAGGTTTTCGCCGGATAACAATCCTGTGGTGTGTATGTATTACCAGAACCCAGTTCGTGAATTCCCTCGTACATTCTCATGCATTTAGCTTCAGATGCTAATTTTTTTATGCAGTCATTGCAATCACTCACTCGGCAATTTTTATCTTGTTTCGCTATCAAAAGCACAACAGTTTCTTGTTTGAGCATCGTTTTGCCTCGGGCAGTCAATAGATGGCATCTGTAGTCCACGATTCTGAAATGAAATCCGGTCGAATCCAGTTTCGAGTAACGATTTTGCAGACGTCACTTTCACCTCAGGCCCTTCGGTACTTTCGGGGAAACGAGGCACCAGCATTTCAATTGAGAAATACTAGTTTCCGAACTATCAAATGGTCTTCTCTCATGTGAGGTTTGCCCCTTTTTTATATATAAAAAAATAAATAAATACAAATAAAACTGAGTCTGTCAGACATTTGATGGACTATTGCTTTCGTGAAAGCTACTTGAGATATATTGCAGATAATTTCAGCCTTCAATGACAGTAATTTGAGTCTGGATAGCTGTATTAAGGTTTATCTGATAATCTATAGTGTTTAGGGAATTTTCAGCTTTATGTTGGTAGGCAAAGAGTTGAATATTGCCTGCCAAATTGACACTTTTTTCAAAAATTGTTCTGCTTGAGTGATGTCACATGATACTAATGCTACTACCAATGACCAATATCAAGGCCACGATGCAGAATGATGCGTCAGGGAGATGTACAGAGCTTAGATTTCCCACTTTGGAGTTGCATGATTCTGTTGACCGCTTTTGTCCAAGATTGTATTTGCAATGGGTTTGTGATGCTGCTCGTTTTTTGAGATCACTACAGACGAAGAGGAAAGAATTTTAAAGACAGCTAAACTGGTGTATTGAGGTTTATTAGGCAAAAACAATTTCAATCAAAAAGATGATCGATTACATGCTTCCTATAAAGGAATTGGTTTGGTTGCAAACACTGGTGCATCATACGGAAAGTAGCCCCAGAGTCGCTTCAGATGCTCTGACTGGTTATTTATATGACGATTTTGAACTCGTCCTGACATTATGAATTATGAATATATGTTTCTTTTCAGTATACCAGAATAAAGTACGTGTATTCGGCTTTCCACTGGCACCAGACTGAGTACCATAGCATCACTAATAACTTCACAGACAACGTACAAAGTAAGATATTGCTATTGACAACTCATACACAAAGATTCGTTATATTTAAGCACGAGAGTTTAAAGAATGAATGATATGCTTAAATTCAACCTTCATTCTTTATTTTCCGCTACTTACACTTTTCACTTTCATTGTGTATTTCAAGCACCAACTTTCTAGTAACAGGAAAGAAAGAAAGCGCACTGCTAACTAAACTAAGGTTTTTGTGCCCTGAGAAAGTTCAGTGACATTTAATGTTTATATCTGAAACTTGGACGAAAAAGATCTGGTCAAACTCAAAGCAGCCAGCATTGCATTTTCTTTCAAAAAATGTTAATAAGAATTACGATTGAAAGTTAATTTACAATATTTTTATACAAAGGGATATCAAAATAATAATGATATTGGTAGGTCATTACAGACAAATATTGAAGTCATCT
>NC_087216.1:71203-86203 GCF_015104395.2 Macrobrachium nipponense
TTGAAGTCATCTATATGAACTTTAGTAAGAAAAGACGTCACATGAAAACTGGTTAATTTGTCAGTTACAGGATAATTCAATATGGATAGGTGATAGTAATTAATATATTTAGAAAGTTTATAACTATTACAACCGGTTGAACTGATAATGGCCCGAATAGCAACATCTCTTTTATGGGTCTTGATTAATCCGTACATATAAGTTCAAGGTGGGCCAATCGTCCTCACTTTCTAATTCCTTCAGTATAGTTTTTATTTTAGTATTAAAACATTTTATGACAGCAGCTAATGGGTCTTTCCGAAGTTTTTTGTAAGTGCTAGAATCAGAAAATGAGTTTTCCATTTATTCCACAGAGCACATTTTTTCCATTATTACAAACCAATTGAATTTGTCAGCGTCAGTAATATGCGAATTTTAATTTTTCATCGTTACATGAATTGTGTCTGTCAACCTTTTTGCGAAATTCACTATTTGATTTGGTATTTGAAGCCGGAGAAAAGACCTTTAACTAAATTCATTGAAGGTGGTACAGCAGTGTTAATATATATATATATATATATATATATATATATATATCTATATATATATATAATTATATATATATATATTATATATATATATATATATATATAAATAGTTTGTGCAACGAAATCGTTATCACTAATAGAATATGATAAGGCTTATTTCACAATCATTTTTATGCTTGTCATTCCAATCACTTTATCATCTCAATGAGGATTTTTAATTTTGATGCAGGTGATGAACTAGTTTGCGTAGCTTGCAGCTAAGACTATAGAAATGCTGTTCAATAGCACTGTTTTCCAATCCGGGAATTCTATTTCCCAAACTAGATCTATATATCCTCAATTTCTTGAAAATGTTAAATTCGAGCCTTCTTGTCTTTCCTATGTTTCTTGAGGGGAGATTACACTCAATTCATTGTATACAGTGTGAACTTGTGCAGAATAAACTACGAAAGTACTTGTTCAAAGTCCAGCTTCCACTCACTTTCTCACGTGGATTTAGTGATATCCTCAAGCAAGCACGTGTTCCTTCCCGCTACATTGATATATATATACTATATATATATATATATAATATAATATATATATATATATATATATATATAATATATATATATATAATATATCTAATCATCTCTTGAAAAAAAGAGGACAGAAATGAACTTGATCTCTTCACTGTTCAGTTGATTTCCAAGTGGCATATCTGCAGCATGCACAAGTCATTGCAGATCTTTTTAGTAGAGGAACGCACATTCGCATCACTGAGCCGTTGGACGACCAAATACCTAACCTTGACTGCGGACGGGAACTTGAAGATTATCTCTATAGGCTTGGTCGAGAAGGACTGGGGAAGTACCCAAAGGTGCGGTAATTCGTGAAGTTCGCTTCAAGCAAATCCTCAGTCCCGTAGAGTATTTCGATGTCGTACATAGACTGAGACGCATTGGATATGCCAAACATGAGCATCACCCGCTGAACGGGCGTCTCGCTTCCGAAATCCATCTTGAAGAAAGGGTTGAAGTAGTCGTCAGGCAGGTAGCACTCCTCCATCGTCAGGGAGTATACCCCGTCGAGTAAATTCTCTTTGGCCCTTCTGGGATTATACCGGTGTGGCGGGATCACAAGCTAGAAAAAAAACTGCAGAATCCCCCCCCCCCCACATATACCTAATCAGTCCAGCTGCCCAACTCACCCCAGTCACACTTTCTACTTTACACTTCAGAATACAGCAGGACAGTTGACCTAACAGCTACACAAAAACAAAGCAAAAAACAAAACACAAAACAAAAACAGCACAAAACACACGTACTTACCAACATTCCAGTTACTCCGGGGCTATCCTGTTCTGTCCGCTGGTCGAGGACACAACAACAACACCAACAACAACAACCAAGAACAACCACCAAGGACCACAACTACACAACAACAACAACCATGGAACACAACCACAAAACAACTCAAAAACACAACAACACTAAAGAACACAACCACCAAACAACACAGCAACCAACAAGACAACCTCACAAATCACAACAAAACACAAGAAAAGACAACACACACACACAACAACCACAAAACACACGCAACAACCACAACAAAAGAACCAACCAAACCAAACCAAAAAACACAGCAACCAAACCAGAAACAACCTCACATATCACAACAAAACACAACAAAAGACCACTGCACAAACACAAAAATCACAACAGCACAGGCACAACAACTCTAATCAAACAACACTAACCTAACAATCACAATAACAAACAAAAACACTCAAAACTCAACGAACTCCCAATGCCTTCAAAGACCGCTGCCGTCACTAATAACCTCACCAGTTCTTACTAAAGACTGACTGAAAACCTCACTCAAAAAACAGAACTCAGATCTCTACCAGCACCAGCAGACAACCCAGCACCAACAACCAATTCAGCCATTAACCATCCATACAGCAATTACACCCTCTCTCTCTCTCTCTCTCTCTCTCTCTCTCTCTCTCTCTCTCTCTCACAGACGTTGTCAAATGGAACTTCATAACTCCTCCATATTTCCTCCCCTGTTACATTTGACAACGTCTCCTTTCACTCACAACACCCATACTAAATAGCCTTCCGCAACACCCACGGATGCTCAGATGCAGGTCTCCTGGATCTCGTTTGAGGGCCCTCATACACACTCTCAGTTACACCGCCATCAACTTCTCCCAGATCACTTCCAGTCAGACTACCATTACTATCTCCCTCGCTACCATCCCCCCAAATCCCATTCACTATCTCATCTACCCCCTCTAACTCTTGTCCGAACATCTCTCGTAACTCTGCCACCAAATCACTTACCTCATTTACGCTCCTGCCAAACTCCCGAAGAGACTCATTCATACTGCCAACTACATCCTTACTACCTGATTCCCTTCCTGGTGAAACTTCACTAAACCCTGACAATTCAAACCCACATACGCTATAGGTATCATTCCTCCCCTCAAAGTCATCTGTATTACACTGTGTAGCCTTATGCACCATTTTTACCCTAACACTAACACCTCTATCATGCAGCTCACATTTCTCCCTTTCATTCCCTTACCTTACCTTTTTCCGCTTCCTTCCATACTCAACCAACACCAACTGCCGATCTTTCAGACCCATTTGCTCACTGACACTCGGTTCACATTTATTCACCCTCAACCACTCATTCATCGCATTCTCCCGAACATACTGTCGCTTACCAGAGGACCCACCCAACTGAATCCCCTTACCACCTAGTTTCCCGAATTCCCAACCTGACTCATCCTCTTTCGCCTACACACACTCGCCACGTGACCTTCCATTCCACATTCAACAGATTTCACACGCTGTTCTTTACACATCCTAGCATAATGCCCGTTCTTCCCGCAGTTGCCGCAAACTATGTTCATACGGGTACCCCGACATCCACTAGCTATATGCCCTACCTGTCCACACCTATAACATTTAATATTCCTATCTTTCTTACACTCACTCACTAAATGCCCCGTTTGCCCACACCCGAAGGACGCTCCTAACGCCCACCGACATTCATTCTTCCTGTGGCCTGGCTTACCACATCTATAACACTGATCTTCTCGCTCACAACTAACTGACCCTACTCTTCCAACACTCGCACTCCTATCTCTTTTAGGGCTAACTACACTCACTTTACTTGCCCTAACACTCCTATCTACCACTCGCTCTGCCATTCGCCTCGGCCCTTCCAAAACTGCTTCCCTATAGCTTTTAAATTCTGGTACAACCTCAGCTACTTCAGTCCTAATACTAACACTTCTACTCTCTTTCATACAACTATCTAACTCGTAATCCTCTACTATTTCTAAAATGTCGTTCCACATTAACCTTTCATTCGTCCATCGCATTTTCTCCTTACGTTTCAGATTTATAAACTTATATACACTCTCTGGTACAGTCGCCAACAACTTTCGCACTAACTCCTTACACTCATTTATCCCTTCGTCCCCAAACTTTTTCCTAGCTAATGTTTCTAACCTACAGACATACATCGACAACAACTCACCAACATTCATTCCTGCCTCCTCAAAATCTTGCTTCCTCCTATATCTAACGCTACCCTTTATCCTCTTTGCCTGTTCTACAATCCTAGCTTTTACACTCTCATACAGCACATTCCCTACACTCATAATTACCCTATACATATTCAACAAAAATCCCGTCAAAAAGTTACCTAACTCTCTTGCCCAGACTCTCTTGTTATCCCCATACTTTGCCTCACAATACCTCTCATATTCCTCAAAAAAGTCCCTTATGTCCCTACTACCATATTCCTCGTATTGTGCACATCGGGGTACCTCTCTCATATACACAGCCTTTCGTACTTCCCGCTCACTCTCACTCTCACTTTCACTACTTCCATTCTGACCCATTTTTCCCTCTTCCGAATACAGTGAATCCACTTCCATACTCACGTCCAACCCCTGACTACGCTCTTCTTACCCTTCTTTCTACTTACCTGTTTCCACTCAACGCTATCCAAATCACTCTCAGCCCTTTCCCCAATGTATTCTGTCCTAGTCTCATCCTGTCCATCACCCTTACTAACCTTCTTTCCCTTAGTCTTCTTCTTTTCTTCAGCCACTTTCTTATTCTTGTCCTCAGGTTTATCCTTATCCTGTGTCTTCCCCTTCTTTCCCTTACCTATCACAACCGAATCACCTTCTTCACTCGTACACTCATCCATTCGCTCTTTCGCTTCCTTTACCACTCCTGGCCCGTCACAAGACCCAGTAGGCCTACCTCCTACAGCTCCCTCTCCCAAGAATCCCTTCATCATTTCCTGCATCATCTCTTGCACTGCATTCATCATTACCCCCAACTTTTCATCCATTTTCTCAACCATTCTCTCTTCCGCTCCTTTCACCTCTTCTTTCATTTCCACTTTCGCACTCCTTAGCATTCCTCTCATTTCCTCTAACTCCCTCTTCTGCTCCTCACACTCTACCCTCAACCTCTCATTCTCCACTTCCAACCTTCCCTTAGCTTCCCTCGCCAACCTCAGCTCCTCCTTCAGCCTCTCTATCTCCTTCAACCCTTCCATCCTCACTTTCTCCACCAATCACACAATTCAATACCCCAATGGCCCTGCAGCTGCCGCACCAACAGTCCCTGTTCGGGCGCCAAAAAATAATGTGGCGGGATCACAAGCTAGAAAACAAACTGCAGAATCATCCCCCCACATATACCTAATCAGTCCAGCTGCCCAACTTACCCCAGTCACATTTTCTACTTTACACTTCAGAATACAGCAGGACAGTTGACCTAACAGCTACACAAAAACAAAACAAAAAACAAAACACAAAACAAAAACAACACAAAACACACGTACTTACCAACATTCCAGTTACTCCGGGGCTATCCTGTGCTGTCCGCTGGTCGAGGACACAACAACAACACCAACAACAACAACCAAGAACAACCACCAAGGACCACAACTACACAACAGCAACCAAGGAACACAACCACAAAACAACTCAAAAACACAACAACACTAAAGAACACAACCACCAAACAACACAGCAACCAACCAAGAAACACAACCTCACATATCACAACAAAACACAACAAAAGACCACTGCACAACAACAACAAAAGAACACAACCACCAAACAACACAGCAACCAACCAAGAAACACAACCTCACATATCACAACAAAACACAACAAAAGACCACTGCACAAACACAAAAATCACAACAGCACAGGCACAACAACTCTAATCAAACAACACTAACCTAACAATCACAATAACAAACAAAAACACTCAAAACTCAACGAACTCCCAATGCCTTCAAAGACCGCTGCCGTCACTAATAACCTCACCAGTTCTTACTAAAGACTGACTGAAAACCTCACTCAAAAAACAGAACTCAGATCTCTACCAGCACCAGCAGACAACCCAGCACCAACAACCAATTCAGCCATTAACTATCCATACAGCAATTACACCTCTCTCTCTCTCTCTCTCTCTCTCTCTCTCTCTCTCTCTCTCTCTCTCTCTCTCACACACACACAGACATTGTCAAATGGAACTTCATAACTCCTCCATACCGGGACGCCCTGGGTCCACTGATCGTCGCCCCAAACGTCGGGTCTGACTTCACCTTCTTCTCCATGTAGCAGGCCATGGCATCAGTGAGTTTCGCTTTCTGATAATAAGCTGACAGGTACATATTGAAGAAGACGCACGTGTGGTTGGAGACGACATCCGCGCACCACACTTGACACCATTCCAGAGAATTGCACGATCTGAAACAGGCCTGCGCAGGTTTGTTGGCAGTGCTTGGTACAGTCAGAGAGCTCGTCTGGAGGGGTCAACGCAATGCCCTGGACTGCAACAATGTGATTGGCACCTATAGGAAGCCTCTATTACTAGACGCCAGGTCGAGAACACTCGTTGTTAAGCAGAATAGGAGGAGGTAAAGAGACGTCACCAGAGATCTTTCACAACGCATTTTTCGGAACAGCTGATGACGACGACGTTCAGTAACTGTGTCTCAAAAATTGTGTGCTGCTGCTCCTGCAGGTGAGGCACAAGTTGTTTAGTTAACGTTCCCTCTTACACTACGCTGTCATCTTTAGAAAGGGTCTATGTGACAGTATTATTGTGCGAGAGCAATTCCAATGCAATTAATTCCTAGCATGCGAACAAGGAAATCAAGAAAGAGATGATCGACAAAATGCTGCATTGCCAAAACTTTGCATGTCTTGCTGTTACATTATGGAGCATTTATTATTGATGACATATGTATAATCAAAGACAAAATATGACCCTTTTCTTGTGTGTAAATCTTGATATATTGAAGAATGCACTGAGCATCCTTAATTTTAGAAGAACTAGTGCTGTTATCTTCGTCAGAACAGAAACTAAATTGAAATGCTTACAAATACAGATGGTTCACAACTGGCTCATGCATTAGGTGTGGGTAGGTCATGCATTTGGGTTTCCTTCAGTCCACGGACTAATTCAGGATTATTACCTTACCCAACGAATCAAGCGAGGATATTTTCACCTTCTTGCAATCACGTTAAGATCTCTAGGGTGGGGCGCGTAAGGGATTCGTTAAGATTCATAAGTCTCATTGTTAAGATTGAAAACTGCTTTTTTGGAGCTTACTCAAGTGAATTTTTTTATTATTCATTTAAAGGCTATATCAAAAACATATTCAACTTCACATATCTTCTGTGCAAACCTAGAGATATGGCAATTTTGGTCAGCAGGGGCATTTATATCAAATAACAACTTCCAGCATCCCGAGTCACTGGACAGTTTGGCTTGCCCAAGGAGAGTGCCAAGGCCTCAGCATCTGAATACAATTTTATCTATCAATTTACTAATTCACTTTTTCTTTTTTTTAAATGAGTTGCATCTCTTCTTGCTGTTTTTCCCTTGACTTCCTCTTTCTCCTTCCTAAAGAACAACTTCATATTCCCTGGATGCATGAATTTCAAATCAAAGGCCCCTATGGTGGGAATTGTTCCATATGAATAGGTTTTATCTTCTGAATAATAATAATAATAATAATAATAATAATAATGATAATAATAATAATAATAATAATAATAATAAATAAATAAATGTGTGGCGCCGTGGAGGAGTGGGTTAGGTCCTCAATGGACTTAAGTCAAGTTAAGCAACATTGGGGCTGGTCAGTCGTTGGATGGGTGACCGCTCTCCTCGGCGTTGATTCCTTGGGAAAGGATCTTTACCATAATTTCCTCAGTCTACTCAGCTGTAAATGAGTACCTATCCCTGATGGGGTAGGGTCCAGCTATGGGTTAAATAGCAAAACTCAGCAATGATGGAAAGAAATGAAGGAATAAACGACAACGACGTAAATGGAACCTCTGGCAACAGAGGAGCTTCGTCCGGCAACCAGGTATTCACCCCAATTGAAGGGGAAGACGGTCAGGTACTTGGAGGTCGTCATCCAGCAACTGATCACCACAACGAAAGTAATCAACAGCCTGAGATTGGAGCTACAGAAGCAAAAAGGAAGAAATGGACAAGAGAAGAAAATAAGGAAATATGGAGATGCTACATCAGAAGCAACCCGACGGAGAGAGGATATAGAAGAAGATTGGTCAACATCTGGAATGAGAGGAATAACACCCCCCAAACAGAGCAGAGGCTGGCAGACCAAGTAAGGAACATAAAGAAAAACAACTGGCTCTCCCCAACAGAAAGAGAAGAACTGGAAAGGGAAATGTCACACGACAACGAATTACATGAAGACGAACTGAGAGACGATGCCACAGAAGACGACAGGGAGGATGAGGTATCAAACAACAACACACGAAGAAACACCTACAACACCAAGAAATTAAGGGAGAAAACAAGTGAGGTCAATGAAATAATGGGCATAATACACACCACCAGTATCACAGAAATAAATAACTTGGTATATGCAGGAGCAAGATTAGTAGCAGAACTGATGGGGATTCGAACACCAACACCACCAGCACAACCAACCCAACAGAAACCAAAACAGCAACCTCCTTGGAAAAGGCGCCTGAAAAGCAAATCATGGTGATGAGATCTGACTTGAGTAAACTGAAAGAGATGGCAGAAAAAAGGCTAAGAAGCAAGAAAACAAGGAAGGAACTCAACGACAAATACAAAGTACAAGAGAGGGGACTAAACAACACAATAGAAGATGTAAAACAGAGGCTTAAGGCCAAAGCACATAAGATCCAACGGTACATGAACAGGAATAAGGGATACCAACAGAACAAACTATTCGCAACCAACCAGAAAAGACTATACAGCCAAACTAAGAGGGGAATGACAACCACCCAGAAATTCCTGAAGCCGAACAAAGTAAGAGACTCTGGGAAAACATATGGAGTAATCCGGTATCACACAACAAACATGCAACATGGCTCCAGGAAGTCAAGGAAGAAGAAACAGGGAGAATAAAACAAAGATTCACAGAGATCATGACAGACACAGTCAGACACCAACTAAAGAAAATGCCAAACAGGAAAGCCCCAGGTCCCGATGAAGTCCATGGATACTGGCTCAAAAACTTCAAGGCCCTACACCCACGAATAGCAGAACAACTCCAGCATTGTATCTCAAATCACCATGCACCCAAATGGATGACCACAGGAAGAACATCCTTAGTACAAAAAGACAAGAGTAAGGGAAATATAGCCAGTAACTACAGGCCTATCACCTGCCTACCAATAATGTGGAAGTTACTAACAGGTATCATCAGTGAAAGGCTATACAATTACCTAGAGGAGACAAACACCATCCCCCACCAACAGAAAGGCTGCAGAAGGAAGTGTAGGGGCACAAAAGACCAGCTCCTGATAGACAAAATGGCAATGAAGAACAGTAGGAGAAGGAAAACCAACCTAAGCATGGCATGGATAGACTATAAGAAAGCCTTCGACATGATACCACACACATGACTAATAGAATGCCTGAAAATATATGGGGCTGAGGAAAACACCATCAGCTTCCTCAAAAATACAATGCGCAACTGGAATACAATACTTACAAGCTCTGGAATAAGACTAGAGCAGAGGTTAATATCAGGAGAGGGATCTTCCAGGGCGACTCACTGTCCCCACTACTCTTCGTAGTAGCCCATGATTCCCATGACAAAAGTACTACAGAAGATGGATGCCGGGTACCAACTCAAGAAAAGAGGCAACAGAATCAACCATCTGATGTTCATGGACGACATCAAGCTGTATGGTAAGAGCATCAAGGAAATAGATACCCTAATCCAGACTGTAAGGATTGTATCTGGGGACATCAGGATGGAGTTTGGAATAGAAAAAATGCGCCTTAGTCAACATGCAAAAAGGCAAAGTAACAAGAACTGAAGGGATAAAGCTACCAGATGGGAGCAACATCAAACACATAGATGAGACAGGATACAAATACCTGGGAATAATGGAAGGAGGGGATATAAAACACCAAGAGATGAAGGACACGATCAGGAAAGAATATATGCAGAGACTCAAGGCGATACTCAAGTCAAAACTCAACGCCGGAAATATGACAAAAGCCATAAACATATCGGCAGTGCCAGTAATCAGATACAGCGCAGGAATAGTGGAATGGACGAAGGCAGAACTCCGCAGCATAGATCAGAAAACCAGGAAACATATGACAATACACAAAGCACTACACCCAAGAGCAAATACGGACAGACTGTACATAACACGAAAGAAAGGAGGGAGAGGACTACTAAGTATAGAGGACTGCGTCAACACCGAGAACAGAGCACTGGGGCAATATCTGAAAACCAGTGAAGACGAGTGGCTAAAGAGTGCATGGGAAGAAGGACTAATAAAAGTAGACGAAGACCCAGAAATATACAGAGACAGGAGAATGACAGACAGAACAGAGGACTGGCACAACAAACCAATGCACGGACAATACATGAGACAGACTAAAGAACTAGCCAGCGATGACACATGGCAATGGCTACAGAGGGGAGAGCTAAAGAAGGAAACTGAAGGAATGATGACAGTGGCACAAGATCAGGCCCTAAGAACCAGATATGTTCAAAGAACGACCGATGGAAATAACATCTCTCCCATATGTAGGAAGTGCAATACAAAAAATGAAACCATAAACCACATAGCAAGCGAATGCCCGGCACTTGCACAGAACCAGTACAAAAAGAGGCATGATTCAGTGGCAAAAGCCCTCCACTGGAGCCTGTGCAAGAAACATCAGCTACCTTGCAGTAATAAGGGGTACGAGCACCAACCTGAGGGAGTGATAGAAAACGATCACGCAAAAATCCTCTGGGACTATGGTATCAGGACGGATAGGGTGATATGTGCAAACAGACCAGACGTGACGTTGATTGACAAAGTCAAGAAGAAAGTATCACTCATTGATGTCGCAATACCATGGGACACCAGAGTTGAAGAGAAAGAGAGGGAAAAAATGGATAAGTATCAAGATCTGAAAATAGAAATAAGAAGGATATGGGATATGCCAGTGGAAATCGTACCCATAATCATAGGAGCACTAGGCACGATCCCAAGATCCTTGAAAAGGAATCTAGAAAAAACTAGAGGCTGAAGTAGCTCCGGGCCTCATGCAGAAAGAGTGTGATCCTAGAAACGGCACACATAGTAAGAAAAGTGATGGACTCCTAAGGAGGCAGGATGCAACCCAGAACCCCACACTATAAATACCACCCAGTCAAATTGGAGGACTGTGATAGAGCAAAAAAAAAAAAATAAATAATAATAATAATAATAATAATAATAATAATAATCTTCACTCTACCGTATCAAAATATTTCTTCCATCTTACTTTTTCCACTCTCTCCTAACAGGCTGGAGCGGCTCGGACATTTTGTTTGTCAACACCCGCTTTTGAGTGCTCTGCAAACTTTCTCAATTATTTGAGAGATATCAAGAGCTATCACCACCTAGAATTGCCTGAAAGCTGCAGTCAGGCTCAGTGATCAGTGCTGTGACATTAGTGTGTTTATGAGTTTTTTGAGTTAGACTTTATTTCTGATTAAAAGCATCCTTTGCCAGGTCATACCCCTATGTTCAACTCAGATAGTGGCATTGCTAATACACCAGTTGAACATCATTATGGAATTCTTAGGACCCAGTACTCTTGCTGATGTTGAAGAGGACCTTGCTTTATGTGATGATATGGTTGAAGACTACCTGACAGAGGATCACTGACCGCGACTTGTCTCTACTGAATCTCAGAAATTGGCCTCTGCTGGTGCAGCCCCTACCCTGATGGAACACACCCCTATCTCCAACAAACGAAGTATGAAGCATGATTCGGATGGCAGTAATGAACCATCATCTCCTGCTGTTAAAACTACTAAGTGTGATGCCTCATCTTCTCAAAGTGAAGCTCTCAATCGTTCCCTGTCACAACCTACTATTCAGAGTGTACCGACCATGGCTATAAAACCTGTTCTCCCTGCTTTTGCTCCCAGTGCTGAATACGTAAAGCTTCTGTTTAGGGATAATCCAGCAGTTAATGTGAAGCTTCGCTGGCTCCCGGAGGTTACCAAGATGTTCAGCCTTGATCGGGAGTTGGTTGAAGTTAAAATATCTGCGGTCACTTCTCGATTTGTATACATATCGAAACGTCACCAGGATATCATAGATAGGGTCAAGGGTGGTGAGGTTCTGTCACTGTTGTTAGATTTTCAGGATGCTGTAGACAGTTCCTGTAAGTTCTCTACATATATCATCACTCGATATCCTGTGGATGTCGACCTTCATTAGCTAAGGAACTGGTGGGAGTATACACTGCACGTCATTTCCTACAGGATGGGAACCCCATCAATCATCTTGTTATCACTTAGAGCCACCTAGATCCACCCCCGCCTCATGTTAACTTCTCCTTCCTCCCTTGTCTACCATCATGTGAACTAAGCAGAATGCCGGACGAAAACTCATGGCGTTTCAAATGCTGGAACGTCAGTCACATCTCATGATACTGTAGTGCCCCTGAAAAGTGTGCGTTTTGTGCTGATGAGCATGACAGTAGGACCTGCCCTCATCGCCAGCCTGTACCACCCACAGTGGTTGACACTGACTCCGCTTCAAAATCACGTTCACTACCTCTGCCTGCACTAGACACCTCGCATTGGAAATGCACAAGATGTGAAGAGTCTGGAGTCAACGTGTGGCATGGCTGTGCCAGCCGATCATGCACTGCATTGAACCCGCACATTGCACAACCGCTGCCACCGCCATCAATCCCACCTACATTACGAAAAGCTGTCAAGGTCCTCAAGTCTCAGCGTGACTCCTTTGCATCACGTTTTGAAGCCATTGAATCTTGTTTAGAGAGAATGGACACTCACATCGATAGCCTTGTAGCTGTCTTTGACAAGCTGACTTCTAAATTTGCTACTAAAATCATCACACTAAAGTCTCTAGTAGAAGCTCAGCAGGCTGTTATCACATTAGCCACTTGTCACTTCACTCACCGAGAAACTAGACTTGCTTGCTACACGTCTTGAGAGTGTTACTAACCCCCATGCAGGACTTTTACCAAGTGACATGCTGCCCATTCATGCCCGCGTCACAAGCTTCATATCATCTCGTGGAATGCCTATGGTATTACAAACTTGGCAAAACTTTCTGTACTCAAGGGATTTGTGCATAGTCACCACCCAGATGTTATTCTAATTCAGGAAGCTTTTGTTGGTAATGCTCAGCCCAGGGAAGAAGCTCCCTCACTCACTGGCTATGTGTCCTATGTCCATTTAGTAAGACATGGCCTCATTGCCTATATACACACTTCTATCCAGTATAGACTTCTCCCAAACTCTGTGAATGAAGAAACAACATTTCAACTATTTGAGATTACTGTTGGCGGAGGTACCATACGAATATGCAACGTATATGCTGCCCCAGGCAGGATAAATACAGCCATGCTTCCAGCCCCCATCCTCCGTGGTATGGTTTACATGGGTGATTTTAATGCCTGTCACTCAAGTTTTGGAAATCTTGCTGGCACTGAGAATCACAACGGGAATCAACTTCTAGAGTACATTCGTCAAAATCAACTGACCCACTGGGACACCGGTGGATCTATGCACACACAAGGTGGTACTTTGGATCACATCTTGACATGTGGACTCGTAGCTTCCCGAGTCAAGTGTACAACTGTTCCCACATTTTTCACTGATCACGTTGGTCTCAGCATCCATTATTCTCTTCCTGATGCACCTACTCCGATACACACTCGCACTTACATCGCAATCCCTCCAAAGTACCAACCTATGTACATCTCATATATGACTAACCTCCACTGCCCTGAGAAGCTTTACTCCTTAACTTGTTAAAGTCACACATGCTTTCCACACATGATATATCAGAAAGCCACATATCAGGCATCATGCTGGTGCCATGATGCTGTATAATAGAATTTCTCAGGCAGAGAAGAAGGCGATGGATGATGGCCTTGGCTTCATGAGACGACCAAGTCCTGAGACTCTGCACCAGTATCAACTATCAAGAGATGATCTAGTTCCTCTACAACATTGTGTACAAACAGATTCCTGGCACAAGTTAACAGACAGCATCAACCATCAAACAAGCGTCGGTTCCATGTGGCACCTCATCAATAGGATTGTGAAGAAGAAACCCCCAAGTGTCCTCCACCACAGCCCAGCTCAGTACACACAAGATCTCATTAATGAGTGGTCAACACAATCACGAATCATTAACCTTCCTGCCCAGATACAAGACTCTCTCTCCATACAAGAAAACCACCGTGCCCTCCGTCTCAGTCCTGCCTTACTGAGCACTGATGAAGAGGACGATGTACCCATAACTGAGGAAGAGCTACGATGTGCCTTAGCAAGGAATAAGAAGTCAGCTCCTGGTGATGATGGCATCACCTATACAGTCCTTCACATACTCATAAAAGTACCTGGCAACCCTCTCCTCCAGCTCTACAACCTCTGCCTCAGCCTAGGATATGTGCCACAAGCGTGGACTCATAGTACAAGTGTGCCCATCCCCAAGCCCAGCACTGACGAATTCCGGCCTATCTCCCTCACCTCCTGTTTCTGCAAGGTAATCGAATGTGTTCTTCTCTCACGCCTTATGTTCCGACTGCAAGATAAGCTTTCGCCCAAACTGTATGGCTTTCTACCCCAACGAGGAACACATCTCTCCCCGATCAGTGTTGTAGCCTTCATTGATTTGAAAAGTGCATTTGATGTCGCAAATAGAGACATCATTCTAGACCAGGTCATTGATTTTGGAATCACAGGAAACCTTTTGAGATGAATACGTGGTTATCTACAATTAGAATCTCTCGTGTGCTGTTTAAGGGAGCATTGAGCACTGCAAAGGAACTTGAACTCGGTACTCCATTTCTTTTTAATATTCTTCTTCACTGACTTCTTTTGCTACTTCCTGACACTGATAACATAACCATCACTTGCTACGCAGACGATATATGCA
>NC_087216.1:91203-131203 GCF_015104395.2 Macrobrachium nipponense
AACGTGTTACAGGCTTATGACATTTTTAATTCCTCGAATTGCATGGTAATGCCTATGTATATTTTTTAAAGATTCTATGTGCAGTTATAGTTATTTTAATTATTGTGATAATGACTGAGAAATTGACTCTAATGTGAGTTAAGGGATTTACCTGTCATAGTGTTAAGGAGTTATCATTTAACTAAAATAGCAAAATTGTTACTACTGTGAATATTTATGTTATGTTCATTTTTTTCAGTGACCGATTGTAATAAAGGCAAAGTAGAGTCGATGTTTCAATCAAATAGCCACGTAGGGCCTTCTACAATATATATAAATGTATATATATGTATATATATATATATATATATATATATATATATATATATATATATATATAATATATATATATATTGTTACGAAGTGCCAAGTATCTGGTTACCATTCATCAATTGTTACCTCACAAAAGCCAGACACCTGAACCCTCATCGCAGGTATTAAACAACTGAATACTCTAAAGGCAACAGTGATCCCTTAATAACTTACCAGTATTACAGAAAATCAGACTAAGTTCATCAAAACAGGTGTGAGGTAATCTTGTAAGTCATTAAATTAATCAAAGGGCATCACTCCATCAACAACTTTAAAAGTCTAAGTATTTCCCTGATTTCAGAAGTCTAAGTACTTCCCTGGTTCTAAGTCACTTCAAGTAAATTGAAGGAAAACAGATTAATCACCACTCTATGTTTCTACCTAACATAATCATAATCATATGCAAATATACTGGTTATAAATGAAAACACTTATAAAAATTTTAAATACAAAAATTTATTATTAAATTGAAAATTTATAAGTGAAATTCCCAATATCAGGGAAAATTACTGTTACTTGAAAACAAAGTAAAGTTTAATTAATTCTTGTATCAAATTAAGTAAAATTAAATCAAAATTAATTTATCACAAAATTCAAGAAAAGTAATTCAATTAAAATTCAAAAGTGTTAGGCAATAATTGAAAATTAGAAATTAATTCACAAGTGCTAAACAATAATAAAACTTGAAAAGAATTCTAAGTAAATGCAAATTAATTCACAAGTGTTAAATTTAATTAACTGTGCAACGACTAATTAATGAAAATAACTAAGTCAATTAAATTGTGAATGTAAATGAAAATACAGAAAAATGCAGACAGAATCAAAACAAAAAGGCACACTTCAACAAGAAAATGAACTAATGCACAAAAATGAAACAAACACAAAACACAAAAATTTGCAACGTATAAAAGCGTAAATCTTTTCTCTCAAAACATTGTAACCATCAGTTTTCCAAACCTTCATAACCATCTGTTATTAGTTATTAGTTAACCACTGTGCCTATCAGTTATTAGTTAACCACTGTTCTTATCCGTTATTAGTTAACCACTGTTCCTATCCGTTATTAGTCAACCACTGTTCCTATCCGTTATTAGTTATTAGTTGCAACTAATAAATATATAACACACTTTGCCTTTTTGGTATACCAATTTCTTTCTTTCTTGCTGCAAAACCAGGCGCCGTTACGAAACAGTGTTTGTTCAGATTCCACAAAAAACACTATTTGACACTAAACAAACTCTAAGAAATATCAAATATGAAATTCTTAAGTTACAAGTGACCAATTTACATTACGTTAATATAATCTCAAGGATGTCGAGGGAGAGAGAGAGAGAGAGAGATCTGAACGCCTCGAGTATAGAAGATGTAATAAAATTCTCTTCCTTACGGAAGCTGGACAGTGGATGACACAAAACGTTTTTGGGCAAAAATTCTTTCTAGAAGCTTCGAAATCTTCGCACTTATACTACAAAAGGTGCAATTGCCGTGGCTTTGATCAAAGATACGCGTACAAGACCAGTATACAATAATGTTCGTACCCGATCGAGACAAAGTCAAGCGATAATCAAGACTGACATGTTCTGATAACAACGCGAAGACTGGAGCTTGCTTATCAAAGGTGTTGACAGTGAAACAATCGTAGTTTCGAATGGACAAAGAAAGTGTCTCTCTTTCTACATTCTACGTTATATATTCTTTTTATATATTATGTTATGTGAAAATCCTGAAACACACATTTTTAAAACATCTTATCTCTAAGGTATCTAGGAATCTGGAAAACAAAAAAAAAAAAAAAAAAAATGTGCACAATTTACATAAACATTTTATAATTCTCAGTGGGGATATATGCATTTTGACAGTAGCAATATATATATATATATACTATATATAACATTTATATATCATATATATCTATATAATATATATATATATATATATATATATAATATATATATATATATATATGAAGATAGATATGAGGATATATATATTACATATATATAATATATATATAACTTATATTATATATATATCTATATTATATATATATATATATATATATATAATTATATATATGATATATATATATATATATATATATATATATATATATATACTATAGATATAGCTATATATATCTAGATCATCTATAGTATATATATATATATATATATATATATATATTATATATATATATATATATATATATATATAATATATAGAATATATATAATATATATCTATAATATAATATCTATTATATATATATATAATATATATATCTATATATATGATATATATATATATGATATATCTATATATATCTATATATTATATATATATATATAGATCTATAATATATATATATATATATATATATATATATATATTATTGATATATAATCTATATAGATATTATATATATATATATATTATATATATAATATATATATATATATATATATATATATATACTATCTAGATATAATATAATATATATATATTATATATATATATATATATATAGATATATACAATAGATATTACTAATATAGAGTCTATATATATATATATAATATAATATATATACATATAAATAAGATATATATATATATAATATTATATATATAATCTATATATATAGATATAAATAAAGATACTGCCACAAAGGGAATAAGTAAACGAAAGAGTCTGCAGATCTTTCGACTTTAAAAAGTCGTTTACTGAGCAGATACTGACTAGACACGAGAAAAGACAATACAAGAAGTCCTCAAGGGTTCGTATAAACTGACAGATAGGGATATAAAAGGATTTTAGTACCTAGAACCGACACAAATCGGAAGATAAGAAACCTTCCCACAAGCCATAAAACAATGGGTGCAAGTAAAGTTAAGGACCAATCATCTCAGATAAATTTCCAGACAATTAAAGGATTATAGGTGCAGCTATCGGAACTTGGTAAACAAAACCATATTCACCAAAAAAATTGACAGGACATACATTACAACAAAATGTAATAACTCTATGGCAACTGATTTTTATTTAAGTCAGTAATTATATCTTGACGGTCATTCTTTAAAATGTTACAGATACAAGGGTCTAAATGAAAAAGGCCACGACTAACATTGAAATACAATGAAAAGTAAGTGTATTAAAAGCAGATTCTAAAAAATTTCGTGATAAGACACTCTTGAACATGCAATTACTGAACATCAATCAATTAATTAGGTGGTTGTTTTTACTTAATGAAATGCTTGCTTAGCCGTACTTTAAGCCGTGCTGGACGCCGAGATAGAATGAGGGACCAATCCATACATGGGAATTTTATTATATTATGTTGTTGCTTTCTCTTGGGGCCATTTTTTATCAACATTCTTTTAGTGGTTATTATAAGGAAAAAAAACAAGGTGACCATTAAAAGCTTGTAATGGTTTAAAATCAGTTAAAATAGGCAAACTCGAGAATGTTCTTAGAATTTCTTTCTCTGTGTTATTTACAGTATAAAACTTTTTGTGGGTTTATTATAACAAATGTCTAATCTATGTGAAGTATAGCATAAATCTTCTCTATTTCTTATGTATTCAATTTATTGATCAAATATGTGGACTGACAATCGCCAAATGATAGTAAAAACATAGAGGAAAAAATGATATTTTATAGTAAGATGGTGGCCTGAGAGAACTGAAACATAAGTTAAGTGTTAGTCAGTTCCTATAAATACTGAATTTACATTTGAAATGGTTCTCTATGTATCAAAAACGTCTAAGAAAGGGAGGCAATGTCTTTTTCTAATTTCTAGAGATAAACTAATCGAGGTACCGGGTTATTTAATTAGAGAGTAAACATTTACATCAATACCCGACGGAAGAAACAGCTAAACAATCATCAAACCGTAACGATACCACTTTACAGGAATATGAAGATATTAGGTAAGTAGCGTTTTCCAAAGAATTCCATCTACAGGTTTGAGAATAAATGGTGTAAGGATTCCCATTGCATGCCAAAAATTTGTTGATAAAATTCACAATTGAATATTAAACATTTACAATCACAAATGCACAAACTCGTGAGTGACATTAATGGACTTATAAGGTTAGAGGTAATTCATGCTTTTTTTTTGGGGGGGAAAGTTAGTTCAGTGCTAAGATATTCTAAAAATAGAGTCTAAGGACGTTAGTAAAAAGAGAACATACGTCAAAACTAACGAATCTATCAGAGGTAGGGAAAGATTAATTTTGTATAATTTAATCAACTAAATCTAGAGAATTATAATATATGAGAATCGGAGATGGTTCCAAGTGTAACGGGGAAAGGATCACAGTGATATATTTCGAGAGTTATATGAAATTGAACCAACAGTACTGATTAATAGGCCGCATAGGGTTATTTCATTGGCGTTGAATAATCCGTATAAGTAAGGTTAAGCGCAGGGATTTGGCTGGACAATTTGCTATAGTTCTGGTTTATCGATAAGGGATACTTTTCACTATGTATTGAAGTTTTTTATGACTTGATCAAGGAAATTGAAATACATAGAACAAAATAGGGAAAGATTATGCTATCCTTCACATATATTAGACATTTGTTATAAAAACCCACACAAAAGTTTTATTACCGGACAATAACACACAGAAAGAAAATTCTAAGGAACCTTCTCAGTTTGCCGTATTTTACGGATTGAAACCATTAAACCATGTGTTAAAAGCTTTTAATGTTCAACTTGTTTTTTCCTATAATAACACACTAAAAAGAAATGTGATAAAAAAATGGCCCAGAGAAGCAACAAACATAATATATAAAATTCCATGTATGGATTGCCCTCATTCCACTCGGACAGTCCAGGCAAAGGCTAGAAGTAAGGGCTAAGCAGCTAAATACCTGTAAAAAACGGGCAAAAAATCTAATGCCTTATTCATTCATTTAAGTAAAAAACAACTCCGGAAGTAATGGATGATAGTCAGTAATTGCTATGGTAAAGAGATGGATTATCCCGAAATCTTTTAGAATCGCTTTTTAATACAACTACTTTCATTGGTAGTCAATGTTAGTCAGGCCTTTTTTCATTTAGACCCTTGGTATCGTGAACATTTTAAGAATGACCTCAAAGATATAAATTACGGACTTAAATAAAAATCAGTTGCTAGAGTAATTAAATTTTGTTGTTAATGTATGTCTGTCAGTGTTTTGTGAATATGGTTTTGTTTACCAAGTTCCGAATAGCTGTTCACCTATAATCTTTAATTGTCTGGAAATTGTATCTGAGATGATTGTCTTAAACCTTTAATTGCACCCAGTGGTTTATGCTGTTTGGGAAGGTTTCTTATCTCCAGAGTTGTGTCTGATTATAGGTACTAACCCAATTTATTAGTCCTATAGCAATACTATATCATCTATACACAAGCTTAAAAATAAGCTCCAGTTTGACCATTATTTATTGGATATACGCACCAGAGAGGATTTACAGTAATCATAAAAGATTTATGAGAGCTGCCGTGCCTATGACAGGAAACAGTGAAGTTGTTTGAAAAAGTGAAAGTGTGCCATATTAGCCGGGTAATTTGTGCATCGACAAAGTCTAGGGAAGGCTACGTTCATTTTTTCTTCAGGTCGCGCAATGCGCACAAGGCCATTAAGCAAGGACGATACACGCTCAGTAGATTGCATTCTCAACTTGTGCTATGGAGACAAAAAGTCTAAAGGATTTACGGAAATACAGAAAATCAGTTCACTAGAATAACAAAAGAAGAGTTGATTGATGCAATTCTAGCTGCAAATGAAGATGAAATAACACCTAGAGCGAGGCAGGAAGAAAAAATCGATTTGATAGTTAAGTGAGTGTTGGCAGACCTGCGGTCGCTCTGTGATAGCATCATCAGAAACATGACTCGAGAGCAAAATAAAAGAGGTTGAGGAAAACAATGAAAAGCGTCAGAATTCCTTTTGCAACCCAGTTTATTTCTTGAACAACTAGGACAGGCAGAAAGGGAGACAAATTGGTGTTGTTTGGTGTACTGAGGAACAGATAGCTCTTGATGGAGCTACCACAGAAGAGAATAAAATTCAAAAGATATGGGAAAAGGCAGTAGGAGTGGGGACGTGAGGCTCTGGTTGGTTCCATCGTAGACTGGCGCCTCGGCGCCCGGCGGCGGACGGCCCCGAACCCCCCCCTCCTCATCAAGGGAGACTCAAAGGCTATGCGGGACAGGAATATGGAAAAATCTGCCAAAACTCAAGGCACTTGCATGGCCATATAAGAAGATTTTATTCAAGAAGAAAAGGACACCCACCCAGTTTTTTTACTTAAGAAGAGAATGGAAAAGGCTGAAGGATGCTGAGGAAGAGGAAAAAAAGAAACCCACTAATGTAGGAGTGCAATAGACGTCTAGACTACAAGGAGAGGTATTGTACAGGGATAATGTAATAAATAGATAGATGGCATCCTCACCACTTTTAGAGCGACCACAAAGTAATATAAGGATCATGTCTTGGAATATAAACTCTGTAAAAAATAAAATAGAAAAAAAAGAGATGTTGAATTATTATTTGAATTCTTATGATGTTATCTGTTTAAATGAAATAAAAACGATTTGCCAAATTTCTTTCCGGGGTTATGTGTCATACGTCAAGTTATAACGATCAAACAGATTAGAGGTGGAACTTGTGTGTTTAATAAGACAGTATTTGAAAAGCAAGTAATTTGATGTTGATGTACAATCGCAGATCAGATATGGTTCGATTAAAATGTATACCAGGTGTTTTGCTTGGAGAATGTCATGTCCCTCCTGCCGATTCTGAGTATTTCAGTTTCTATAGCCAATTAAGTAAAATCCAAGAAAAGATAAAAACTAGTGAACAATGAGCAGTAATGGATGTATTGGAATGGGTGATATGAAATTCCAGAGTAGGACTTCAATTAGAGAGCTACAGAATATTAGGCCTATTTGATTATTCGTACCCTTTATACCAGATCGAATACCCACACCCAATTGACAATGCTGTAGCATATTTGTTGGTGTGTAGAAGAACAGTTACTAATGTTAATAATTTAAAAACACCTTATCTTCTACCAGAGCAGAAAGACCTTTCGAAGAGGGATAGTGAATGGATTTCTGAAATTGACACATGTATCGTATCAAAGAAAATCTGGTTTAAGTTATCACCGATTTCATGTAATTGATAATGATTTATTACCATCAGATCATGCCCTATTTCAAGTGTCAACCTCCTCCGTTCTCTCTTGAGTCGATTAAGTTACGAGCAATCAGAGCTGGGCATGAATGGGAGAGGAGTATAGTGACATATCAAACGACGTGCAATCGACCGGACCAAACAGTCCATTCAGTTTCAAAAGATAGACGGTGATGTGTTCTGACTAAGATTGTGTGCCACAGAGTAGAGCTAAATTGAAAAAAATGTAACAGAGATGTTGATATAGATATGTCAGCCTTACGGCCTTAGCAAAACGCTATATGATTGTGCCTCCATTTAGGTATATCATGAGAATCCTGAAGGATTTTTAATAAATAATGGCCAGGTAGATGGGATAGATTGTGGAGGAAAATGACCAGGCACGGATCGGGTTGAATTGATTGGACAAGCGTCAAATTATAGAGGACCCAAAGTAATTCAGACTCTAAGCCGAGTGATGAGCATTCAAAGAATATTTGAGCAATATCTTAACCCTCCTAATGTAGACAGTCTTAACTATAGACGATTTCATTCAGATGAACTATACTGTATGGACGATCCAATTACTCAGCTGAGGTACAGACTCAGGGAAAAAGGTTAAAGCCCAATTTAAAGCCAGTGGACCTGACCGGTATACCCCCAGGTTTGTTCAAAATGTTACAGTTGAGTGGAATCAGCTAATGCTACCTTATTTAATAATCTGTTTTTGTCTTAGTTCTACCCATTAAGTTGGATAGCAGCAAGATGCATACAATATTCAAAGAGGAAGTAGGCTTCTCCGGCCTCTTTCCCCCCCCGGGTAATTTACAGAGGTGCATTAATGTAATTAATAGTATAGCTAGATTTACGATAATGCGTCCTATGGATCGTCTTAGTCAGTGGGTTTAAGCCGTGTAGAGAGCAAGCCGGAAGTAAGCGGGCGAGGGTGTAGAGCACATACGTAACTTTGAGGCTATTGTGGACGTAGTAGGAGGCAGAAATTGAAGCTTGTTGTAAACCTTTGTTGATTTAGAAGAGCTTATGAATTGTGTACCTAGACATAAAGTTATTCTGTGCTAAAACGAATGGGATGTGGATGACTATGCCTTTAGCCATGGTGGCTTGTATATCGTTTGCACAAATAGCGTGTGTGATGGTACCTTCTCCTTGCTGCTAATGTTGGTGGTGCGCCAAGGCTCACATACCTCATGTATTTTATGTGTTTTATATGTAAATGACATGATACAAATGATAAAACGTAAATTGCCCTTTGGATGGTTTTCTTGCTTGGGGCATATTATGGTCATGATGGATGACACTGTCCTCCCCCTACACTTAAAAGGATGGTATGAACATAAATAAGGATTGTATGAATTTTGTAATTCCTATGGGATGATTATTAATGACAGTAAAACTAAATTTATGTGATTTAATGCGTACTAGGGAAGACAAGGAAACCCATAATATATGTAATTCTGATTGATTAGTTACGTATCAGGACATTTTATCTAGGCAGTCCTTCTTACGGATGATGGTTGCCCACAACAGATATTCAAGCAGCATGCAATAAGTAAAATGGTTGCTGTGTCTACTCTTGAAATTTATTTCATTATAAGTAGAAAACAATGATGTGCCATTTTTAGTTAAGAGAAAATTTTGATGCCTGCCTATTATGTCAAATATATTATATTCATGTGAGTCATGGCTAAATGGTGATATTAAACCATCGAAAAGCAATATAATATGGTTGTATTAAACCAACTTTTGGGGGTCAGAAAACTACTAATAATGACGTATGTATGGTAGATAGAACTGGGACTTCCGCCGGTGAGGGCAATTAATCAAACGAGGCAATAGAAGGATTCTTGCACACATAAAAAGATTATGCGTTTTGAAAGTAATAGTATGGATGATGACCTTTAATTAGCCATGCGACTTAGTGATGAAAACTATAAGGACCTCTGTTTCGAGGTATATACGAAAACCTTATCTCTGATATACTGATGATATGAGGAAAGGAAAATGGAACTGCAATTAAAGGTCCGAAACGCAATTCAATAGGATTGTGTTCTATACAAACTTTAACCAGATTTAGTCGTTATGACATTTATACAAACAATTAAGACTGTAATGAAATAGAACGTGTATCATGGATGAAGTGCGCGGTTAAGTGCTCATTCATTGCAGTTGAGGACAGGTCGGTGTGGAACAGAAGATGGTAGGGGCCGTCTGCCGCTGACGAGAGGTTGTGTTCATGCGGTGAGGTCAGACAGAGACCCTGTCATTGAAAATTGTCCACTTTTCGTTACAGATCAGGCAGACGGTATAACGTTACCACAGCTTTAGACTGCTAGTAACCAGAAACCGATTGATGTGTATGTAAAATTGTACATAAGCTTCTTTCCTGTATTTGAAATGAACACGTTATTATAATGTGTAAAATGTATACAGGAAACTTGTTGAAAGGCGTATTGTTAAATTGTTTTTGTTTTAGTACAATATAGTGTATAGAAAATTCATTTAGTTTGTATAAGAAGATATGTACAAATATACTGTTACTAATTTGTAATTTGACCCAAATACTCTTTTGTTAAAATTCATTTTATTTGTATTGTGGTGTCACACAATAAACATATCTATCTATTATCTATCTATCATAATCCCTATCTGTCGTCTATACGAACCTTCTTGTATGTCGTTTCTCGTAGTTATGTCAGTATCTGCTCAGTAAAGACGTTTAAGTCGAAAGACTTGCAGACTCCTTCGTTGTATTTTTCCTTCGTGCATTATCTTTACTTATGGATTTATCACTTCCTAACTTCCGTTGATTCAGTTATACATAATGAGGGCCACGTTTACTTTCGCTATTCCTGTTTCCTATTTTGAGATGTGTGTCACTAACTTCTCCAAGTCTTATTGTGGCGGCCACATTCAACCAGAATTCGTCATAAGTTTCATGAAAGAAGTGCCTTTCTGAACACGTGCTCCCTAAATCCTTGCTTGCCACGCCGTCTAAGAAGATATACAATCCCCATTCAATGGAATTTAGTGCCATGATGTGAAAACAGCACATAGCAGCCGCCAAGCCAAGAAGAGAAAGAAAAATTCAAGAATGGAAAGAACAAGATCCTTTCTTTCAAATCATTCCATCCCGTCTGATTGGAAGACTCGCTGCGATGGGAAATTTACGAAAAAATAAGTAGGAATACAGATGCCTGAAAAGGGAAACTCGACAGAAAACTAAAAAATATTTTGATAGCAGTGATGGATTAATTGTGTGCCACGTAAGATTGTGTTGTAATTATCTAGTAAACAGATAAGTGAAACATGTTGTGAGTGCGTTGGATATGGTTTATACTTCTTTGTAACAAGTAGACCTTATGCTTTAATGATTGGTCATCCTAAGTAAATTGAAAAATATTACAGCGATCTTCCTCAAAATTCATGTTGACATGATAAAGGTATTGTTAGGAGCTGCCAATGTAAACATTGAAAAGAACTTCCTGTCGCCTATAAGAAAAGTTGACCGATCTTAAAAGGACAAATTACTATCCACATACAAGAGCTGAATAAGTCAAATAGTTAGTAATTTTAGATAAGCTGACTACATATCACTATGCAAAGCCTACTGGATGATGGAGTGACATTATAAAAACTAACAAAAAACCTCTTGATCAAGTCATAAAAAACTTCAATAGCCATAGTGAAAAATATCCTTAAAGATTAAAACAGAACTACTGGGCAAATTGTCAGTCAAATCCCTTTCGCTACCTTACTTATACGGATTAGTCAAAACGCACAAAGAAAAGAAAAATAACCCTATGCGGCCTATATCAGTACTGTTGGTACAATTTCATATAAACTCTCGAATATATCACATATGAGCTTGTCCCGTTACTTGGGAACCATCTCGATTCCCATATATATAATCTCTAGATTTTAGTTGATAAATTAAACAAAATTGCTCTTTGTGCCCTACTGATAGATCGTTAGTTTTGACGTATGTTCTCTTTTACTAAAGTCCCTATAGACTCTATTTTAGAAGACTCTTAGCAACTGAACTAACTCAGCATGAATTACCTCTACTATAAGTCACATTATTCACTCACGAGTTTGTGCATTTGTGATTGTAGTTATATTTCAATGGTGTTTATCAACAAATTTTTGGCATGGCAATGGGATATCCTTTATCACCATACTCTCAAACCTGTATATGGAATTCTTTGAAAAACGCTACTACCTAATACATTCATATTCCTGTAAGTGGTATCGTTACGTTGAATGATTCGTTTAGCTGTTCTTCTGTCGGTATTGATTGTTAAATGATTACTCTCTAAATTAAATAACCATGGTACCATCGATTAAGTTACTCTAGAAATTAGAAAAAGACAAATTGCCTCCCTTTCTTAGACGTTTTGATACCACAAGAGAACCATTTCATGTAAATTCAAGAGTTTCTTATCGGAAACCGGACTAAACAAACTTAACTTATGTTCATATTCGTCTCAGGCCACCATCTTAATATAGAAATATCAATTTTTCCCTATGTTTTTTACGAGCATTGGCGAATTGTCCAGTCCACAATATTTGGATCAAGAAATTGGAAAACAAAGAAAAATAGGGAAAGATTTATGCTATCCTTCACATATATTAGACATTTGTTATAATAAAGCCCACAAAAAATTTTATTGTAAATAAACACAAAAGGAAAATTCTAAAGAACATTCTCAGTTTGCCTTATTTTAAACGGATTTGAAACCATTAACACCATTGTTAAAAGCTTTTAATGTCAACCTTGTTTTTCCTATAATAAACACTAAAAGGACATGTTGAAAAAAAATGGCCCCAGAGAAAGCAACAAAATAATATATTAAACATTCCATGTATGGATTGTCCCTCATTCTAATCTCGGGACAAGTCAGCCAAAGGCTTAGAGTAAGCTAAGCCAGCATAAATACTCTGTAAAAACTGGGCAAAAAATCTAAATGCATTATTCATTCATTAAGTGGAAAACAACAACGAATTAATTGGATGATAGTTCAGTAATTGCAATGGTCAAGAGATGTATTATCCACGAAATCTTTTAGAATCTGCCTTTAATTACAACTTACTTTTCATTGTAATTTCAATGTTAGTCTGTGGCCTTTTTCATTTTTAGACCCTTGTATCTGTAACATTGTTTAGAATGACCGCAAAGATATCAATTACTGACTTAAATAAAACAAATCTAGTTGCCTTAGAGTTATTAAATTTGTTGTAATGTATGTCGTCATGTTTTGTGTATGGTTTGTTACCAAGTTACGAATAGCTGTCATCTATAATCCTTTAATTGTCTGGAAATTGTATAGAGATGATTGTCTTAAACCTTTAATTGCACCCATTGTTTATGCTTGTTTGGGAAGGTTTCTTATCTTCCAGGTGTGGGGATTCTAGGACTAATCCATTACATCCCTATCTGTCAGTTATACGAACCTTCTTTTATTGTCTTTTCTCGTATCTATGTCAAGTCTCTGCCTCAGTAAAGGACTTTTAAGCGGAAAGATCATTGCAGACTCCAGTGTTTATTTTTCCTTCGTGGCAGTTGTCTTACTAGGATTTATCACGTCCCTAACTCTAGTTCAGTTCTACACACACTTATATATGTATATATATTATAGATTATATATATATATATATATATATATATATATAGTATATATATATATATATATATATATATGTATATGTATATGTATATAGAATAAAGCGAATATCCAGGAATATGATACGGCAGGCAAACCAAACACTTTCGTCTTTTACTAAGACATTGTTTAGTGAAGGACGAAAGCGCTTGGATTCTGCCGATTAGTTCCGTGGTATTCGCTCTATTTAATAAAGTCCGTGCGTCATCTGTGATTTTAAGCATATGTAGTTTCGTATAAAGTATAAATGCATACTTTTAGGGTCATAGCTTTTCTCTCACAACTACAATTTCAACAAACAAGCAATGTTTTGTGGAATTCATAGCTAACTTCCAAACAGTTCATTCCAACGTGCTGGCAATCCTCTTTGGCCCGTTACGACTTTCCCGGAACGCCAAAGAAGAGCATGTTTTCAATACGAGGTCGATGCAGCTCCTGGCCGCTAGAACCGGTTTCACGGGGAAAACAGTTCGTTGTTAAATTCGCAGTTCTTGCGTCCGTTTCTGCGACGGAAAGGACGTTTGTCACGCGATAAAGGAAAAACGTATGAAAGTCTCTCATTACATAGCTGATTTGGTTTGGCAATGCAATTAACTTTCTTCGAGAATTGCTGGCCACAGAAGATTGTGTTGGTCCGGCCATGACCCGCCCCGTCTAATGACTCTTGATTTGCATGCACATACAGGTGACACGCACTGGATTGATAAATGCTTGATTTTATATATACAGACTAGTATCGAAATGCATGATGAAATAAAATGTCTGTTCCTCTCCGGTGTTTAGACCCCGCTAAGGGGGCCGAGGGGAGTATAGCGCCGTCTCATACGAGAGATGAGATCAGTTACAAATGAGGAAATGAATAAATGAGTAGATAAAGATGTACTTAAATGATCAAAATACAAGGAGAATAATTTCGTGGTAGTGATTCATCGCATCTTCGCTTGAAATTTCGAAGGTCCAGGATCCTCACGGAAGTTCTGTTCCACCCGGCCCCACCTCTTTAAGCCCCTCTGCCCCCCTCCCCCTTTCAACTGCTATCCTGCTGCCTTTCCCAATTTCTCTTCCCTTACCTATAGCTTAACCACACCTCCATACTCTCCCCCTCCTCTTAATCAAACCTAAACCTAATATCCCCCATCCCCTTCTCCGTACTGTCGCCCCTCCCATCTATATATAATATAATATATGATATATATATATATATATATAGATATATATTAATATATATATATATATATATATATTATATATATATATAAGAAAGGATCCTCGGTAATATCCTTGTCTTATCCAGATGAAAATAGATTTATTGGAAATATTTAAATTATATTTCCATCTGATAAACAAGGATATACTGTGGATACTTCTATTGATATTCGTAGAAGCACGATTACGGTGTGTTTATATTGCATACATACACTATATATATATAATATAATATATATATATATATATATATATATAATATATATATAGATGTATATATATATATATATATATACAATATATATATATATAATTGGCTTCTCTTTTTTTTTTTTTGGATACATATATATAATATATATATATATATATATATATATTATATATATATATATATATATATATAATATATATATTATATATATATATTTATAATATATATATATATATATATATATATATATATATATATATGTAAGTGTTTACATAATAAAAAATTATGGAATGTAGTCCATATATCATAAAAGTCTAATAACTAAAGAAGAGTCAACCAGATTTGCTTGCAGGGAATGTGATCAGATAGAGCGCTAAAGATGGACGTTACAATAAAAGTAGGCTAAGATAAATGCCTGTACCTGTAGTCATTTCAATTGTTTATAAACATTAGGATCACAAGCTCCCTGCTTGAGACAAATACCGGCCTACGTGATCTGTAGCGTGTCTCATTTTGAATGTGGTGTTAGTATGAAAAAATATGTTATTTGTCATGTATGTTTCATATGTTCGAACTACTGTCTGTCCTTCATAACTTGTAACAGAAGATGGTAGGTAGACAGGAGAACAGAGTTAGCTATCGCATTAGAAGACCTGTACTTTTACCTAAGCTTATCATGTAGAAGAATAGGATTAGCCCTCTATCATTGGCAAGAAGCGATCAAGCTTATCGTTATAGAAGGACTTGTACCAATCATATCTGATCTTACCATGTAAAACTTAAGAAGAATATATATCTAATTTTTATATTTCGTGTTTCTACAAAGAACCTCACCGAACCATGAGTTAACAAATCGTCGTAAAGATAATACCGACTTCGTACGTGATCTACAAAACCCAGAACACTCCATTTTTTTTTTGGGGGTGGGGGGGGGGGGGAACAAAAAGAGGAAGTGCATACCAACCGACTAGCGTATAGATATCGCAAGTCTAACATTACCTCATGGGCGCCTTATCATACAAGGCAATAAGCCTTAATATTGGGGCCAGCGTAACCAGGAAGACTCTACAACGTCCTACGAAAAAAATCAGAATAATAAATATGTATCATAAGAAGGGGTCAAGGACGACGAAGCAGCAGATTCTAAAGACCTAGTACATCGTTAGGTGAGTGACTTCAGAAAACAATAACTCTTCAACGACGACGAACTTCAACAGATTCTTCAACATTCAGTATCATCGTTTAGTGAATCACTTCAGAAACAAAAACCGACATGTCTTTTTTCCTACGACACGCAAGCCTTCGCTCTCTCATTAGATCATTCAAGAAAACATCGTTAGTGAGGCGTTTCCGGAACTTTTTTTCACAAGAAACAAAAAACGAACGCGTCTGCAGCATCGGATCTTTCAAGGGCTCGAATCATCGAAACAAACGCGCACGGGGGGAGGAAACTGAAGCCCAAAACAGGTTAATCCGCTAAATAGAGAAGGAGGACCAAGGCCGTGTGCGTTACGAACAACCGTGACTTCCCACAAAAGCAAGCTGAAGTACAATTTTTTAATTCATGTGGAGTAACTTTGAGTGTTTACTTTGCAGGTCGAATTTCGTTATTCCTGTGGCGAAGTTACGAGACATTCTTAATCTACTTTTTTACAGAAATTATCTACAATCTACATCATTGAGATTTCGCTACTGCGAGTTTTATCTTGAGTGTCTGTTTCCAGAAGTTCTACTGAATCTCATAATCATATTACTATGTTAATTTTATCATTTTGGGTGATTATTAATACCTACGTAACAAATCATATTAACAGTGAATATGCGTTACGCAGTGGACGTCTGTATTTATACAGATGCATGGATAGGTCGTTTTAAAGCACCGTAGTGATTAGAAAACACACAAAAAACAAGTGGAACACCCGTACAAATCTAATATAAATTAGAGGTAACACTAATTTCGGGTCATGACAATAAATGGCTCTTGCAAGTCCCGATCGCAGTTTTTAGCCTTGAGTTTTTTGAGTTATATAAAATATATCGAACCTCCAATGACTCAACTTAACTTTAAAAAAATATGGGCTGGTTGCTAAGGAAATATAACATGTCTGTAAAAAACTTTCATCAGGCTAAATGCGCCTGACCAGGATTCCCTCACTATTTCAAAATTTTAGCAAAGAATGAAGTACAAACAGTTTAATATTGAATGCAGTAGTATAACTTGTCTTATAGTAATCGCTAGTTCCTAATAGTTCGGCATTCATTGCTTATTATTACGTAACCAGCAAAAGAATGTAAAACAAAACAACTACGTTTGCCGATGGTAAATAAAGAGAAGGATCACTAATTATTACAAAAAGAAATAGAAAACAGTAGCCCGTTCAGAATAAAACAAGCAAACCGGTGGACTGTGTACCAGTCAAGGCGGTCAAAGTTAGTCAAAACTGCCGAAGTTTTCAAAGCAAAGCAAAGTCCACCACAATAGCGACTCTAGCAGAGTGGGGAAAAGCGATGGTTAGAGATCATACCATACCATATCTTTTTGAATTAAAAAGATTTCCTATGAAAAACACGACCGTATAAAGTAATCAGAAGAGGTTTTCGTTTTTTTTCTTAATACGTAAGTTATTTAAGTAGTGGTGGATAAAGCCGACTGTTAACGCGCCGACGTAAAATTAGAATATCTTGGTTTATGCCTATAGTACACGTAATATCCTGTATTTTACGGAACCACCGTCTGTTGTTCGAAACTCCCTAATGAGAAGTCCGGATAAAGCGAGCGCTACAGATACCTCTTAATTATATAAAAAATTGATCTGTATCTAGTGTTAATTGTAAGATATCCACTAGGGATACACAAAATATTATCTTACACCTTGGAAAATAAGGAGTCCGTTGTTTATCAAAGGAAAATCCTATAACCTTCAAACATATTAAAACACCGTTTTTGAACAAAAATGAGACAGTTAATCAAATAATAACTTATATAAAGGGAACTATACATTTGTCTCATAAATCGTACACATTGTTCAATGATCCCCAACAGAATTCTCCCACAACCGCAGTCGACAACTTTGCACGCAAAATCTCGAGAAGCATGCCCCACCTCGAATGTCTTAGGTACGTGTATAAAAAAAGACTTTATGTCACTGGATCTGAAATTTAATCCTATCCCGACACTCGTGAAATATAACGATTTCCGAGGAACCAATGCTATCAGACACGGTTGACTAGCTGCACCAAGATTAAATATAGTAATCCACAAAAAACCTATGCATATAAATATCGCATTTTTTCTTATTGGTGCTAATTTTTAATCCCGCCCAACCAGTCGTAGATGAATCTCTCTGATAATCTATCAAAGAATATCGTAAGTCATTCAAGAAGAGGTGATTCAGCAGAAAAATTTTTTTTTATTTTATCTGAATACAGGAAAGTTTCTCCACTAGCGAGTGATCTCCTGGGAGGGAAAACGGATGTCATGAAAACAAAATACTGTCTAAGGACAAACATAAGCTAATATACGTACCTTCGCATAGCTATCAATGAAATGTCAAAATAAGAATAAATGACGCGTTGAAAAATTGTTAGTAATAGGAGGTCATTAGAAATCATATAAACCAATTAATTTTTCCCTCAAACGTCATGCCATAAAAGATCGGACTTGGCGTATCTGCCGTAGATTTCTGCTCCTTAAACAAGGAAACGACTCCCGAAGTTCCAGTGCATGTAGCGACGACATCTTATCTCTGTTGGTTCGAATAATTTTGTTTTTTTTCACCAACATTGGACTTACTTAAAAGCTTTTACCAGATAACATTACCTAAGTGATTGTACCTCATACTCCGTTGCAGCACAAACGAGCGGGACAATTATCAAATTTTTTACGTATGCCTTCCGCTTACGTTGCGCCCCAATTACAATATAGGGTTGGAGATTTTAAGGGATAAACATACATGCCTATTGGATGATCTGTAATCTTTTCTAATACCTTCGAAGTACATCACATAAAGTAGAGCTAGGGCTACAGAGACAAAGACAAAAATCTCAGAGTAAAATATCTAAATGTGAGTTTTTTAAACGAACATGTTATCTAGGATTAGTGGTCTGGTCAAGGTCTAAAAGTGTCCATGGTAAGGTGTCGGCTATTCATAACTTTCCGGTACTTATTAAACGTAAAGTGGGGCTACAGCACTTTTGCGCATAGTGGGTATTACACCGTATGTAAATATGTAAACTCTCAATCATGACAGCTCTTTAACGATCTTACGAAGAAGAGCGTAGATTTATTATGGTCTGAAAAGCATCAACAGGCGTTCGATATCTTAAAAGCGGAAAGCAGCTTACCTAACTTACAAAATTCTGATTTTTAAATAAGGAATTTTGTTTTATTGCAACAGGACGCTCAGACAAGGGGTAAGAGGGATTACTACTTCAGTAATATGATAAACAGTTCTTCCCTATAGCTTTTTATTCAACGTAAACTAAAGCCTTGAAAGTAAATAGTACAGTAATAGGCCAAGGAAGGGCTAGGATCTTTAAACTCACTAGTATATTTTAAAGTTCATAATCTATGGCTATCCTGATAAAGTCCTTACTGAACATGGTCCTTTACCGAGGTTTTTCCAAAGCTTTAATCACAGTCAAAAGGAACTCGGTGGCCAAATGTCATTCAGGTCTTTGGAGCCAAGAAAGATATCTACCTGGGAAAGCAATTATCATAGACCTGACGCTATTATCCGCAATCCCGCAACCATACAGCAAAGAACCATCAATTAGACTAAAAGCTATAGAAAACATCCGTTGCTATGTTAAAAACAGTATCTAAACAAGAAAATTCCTTAACCAAGAGATCGCGAGCATTGCCATATCTGGGTGGAGCGCACGAATTGGTACAAACTGAACAAGCAAGTGTCAACAGGATAAGCAAAAACAAATAAACACCAAACAATAAAACACTTCGAAAACGGAAACAGGGTCAGTGCTAGGCCAAAAACAATAAACACTTCTTCGAGCAGAAAACCCTAAAGCAAAATATATTTAAAAGTATGTGTATCAGAATAATGTAATCAAATGTAAATATATGTAGGTCTGTGACGAGGAAAACCCGAAGAACACAGCAGATGACTAACGACCATTGGTAGTAGTCATAATCTCGTTCATACCACTCTCATAAACTGGTTGCATTCCGTATTCCAGGTTTCCCTACTATGTCCAGAGAAAGCCAAATCACTTATTTTATGCATACAATGCTACAGATATTAAAAAAAGGCAACATAACTAATGGTAACACGTGCATGAAAACAAGGATACACTAAGACACCTGTCAGTTAGGAGCCTATCCTGTGGCCAAATCAATCCTTGAAAGAATATACGTTAGAATTATTAACAGAAGTTACGGGTCTGACAGAGGGGGAATAAACACTTCTTAGTGTTAATAGGTGCTGACACGTTTATATAGAATTACATAGCACTAAAAACAAAACACCGCCAATTGAGGTGCCGTTAGGCCATATTTATGAGTGCTAAAATCAGTAAACATGGATTCAACAACATAAAATCTGTTGACTCGGGTGTGTAAACCAATATAATCTCCTTAACACGTTGTGTGAATTCCTATCAATAAGAAAACCCAATAATATATTTTATCGCCAGAGTCAATCGGTTTGTAGAATAACGGAAATTAAATAGGAAGTGTCAATGTCGTACGAGTTACAACTCGTGTATTGGATCCGAACGGTTTATAGCGGTTCTCGCGGTTTTAAATACCTTTATCATTTATATCTTGTATCTATAGAATTGATGCAGCAAGTAGCCTATACGGTTACGCCGCTAGACACTTTCACATATTCAAGCAACATCATTATCAAATAGATATAAAAAAATATATAAATAAATAAATTAAAAAAAAATAAGATTACACTAGGGTACAAGTGGAGTCATATAATACACCCGTAAGAAGTCGGAGAGTTAAAATTATAATAAAAAAGGGAACACGGATAAAATCAATAAGCAAAACGTAACCATAGATAATTAAATCCAAATATTATATGCGTAAAGATTTGAACTCTAACTTAACGCTTAGTAATGGACAATAAGCTAAAAGTTCAAACACATATCCAAAAACTACTGACCATATTGGCTGTCCTCTGTGATTTGATTTATATTCGTAGGTCAATGAAAAAAAAAATAAAATAAATAAATAAATAAATAAAATAATAATAATAAATAAATAAATAAAATAAAATTAAAAAGAGATTTTAAAAGTCAGGAAGTCTAAAAGTGAAAATGTTATCTATGAAAAATCCTATCATGAATCGTATACAGGGCTATAAATAATAAGAATTGTATGGAAACCCTTTTCATAGTTTGAATAAGAATAATTTAATATTAAACATAATACATTTATGCAGATTTCCAAACATGAAACTAATTATATTGGTCAATTTTGGTACTGTTTTTTTTTTAGACATTGTTCAGTGGGTCGAGTATTAAGAAACAAAAAATTTATCCTAAATCGTATTTATTACAGCAAAGTAACGTAACCTTAGCTGGCTGAGAGCATCTCCTGCCCAAGTGACGACGTCTCATTGCCTTAATCAGCATTTGTTCCTTTTAACCCAGAATCTGCTTACACAGGCTTTCATCGTTGTGTCGTCTCTGCTTGCAAACGCAGATTGACTGGAGAGAAAGGAATGCTTAGCCCGAACTTCTCATTGGGCAAGGCAGACGTTAGTACAGTTGCTATCGGTGTGCGCAATGCAACTTGCAATCATTTTAAAATTAATAACAAAATAAGCAAATAGAATTTCTAAACAACAAAATGGATAATTTTTTCTGAAACCTCATAGAACATTTAGAGTATCAAGATCTGTATAAGAAAATATTTTACTGGCAACATTGCCATTACAATTCAAGTAAAACATTCATGGAAAATGTCAATTTTCTTGAAAAACCCAAAGTTTATTCGAAATTAGTACATAGTGGGTTTTGTTTCGTTGCAACTCTACCTATTAATAAAGTTTTTAAAAATTAAACCCAGTAGAGGATCGCGCGCGAGAAAAATTGAATATGAAACTTTTGTAGTGCACATAGGATCAGATTTTATCACAACTTAATTTCAGTGAGCAATAGAGAAAATAACAGAATCATGATTAATCTTTCTCTTTGACCCTTATGTTGCCTGGCAATCTACAATAGCTCCGTTCACACTTCTTTGTCTAGAACTTACTACCAGTTAATATCGAATTTTCTTGGATCGTATTGAATATCGGTTTATTTTTTATAATATGGATAATTTTTACAGTCCTCATAGACCTGATAGGTTCACTCCATTGTCTATGCCATGGATAGTAATATTGAATTTTCTTTTTTTAGGATCGTATTGAAATATCTGTTTATTTTTTATAATAAGGATATTTTACCGTCCTCCAAGGACCTGGATAGCGTTCACTCATTGTTAATGCCATGGATAAAAAAGTTTGTACAGCGGGACTCTTTTGAATTCCTTAAAATATCAGCGAATTTCATGTGGGTTAAGTCTGGTCTAAATGGCTCTCTCCCCTCCCGTATTTGGATTGTGGTGAATTTTACTCTGCCACTTGTGGACAAGTATAATTTCACTTGCGCTGATTAATGGAACCGGTTACAGTATCCTGCAGTACGAGAGTTACATCGCAACTTCAAAAAAGCGTTCGTAGCAGCGGACGAATACAGTCAAGTAACAAACCGCATTACAATGTAAAGGAAATTTCATGGACTTCTTCGACCGACACCATATCTCGTACGTTGGTAATCTCGTTTTGATGCGGAACGCTCCAGCGAACGGTAGGAATCGGATTACGAAGGGACATATTCCGACAATTACGACACGAAGGTATTCAACTCTACCTTGATGGCGAAAGTACTCGTGCTGGGGATGTTTTTTTATTCATCGCAACGTAATCGTGTAGCTTAGGATGCAGAGACTACGTATGAGCCAAAATGGCACGTTTGGACCGCCCAGGCAAATTTCCCCTGGTTTTAACCATGAAAAGGGCCGTTTCATTTATGGCAAAGTTGGTTGTCTGGAACTGTGTAATGGACGAAAAGGTGGTTCGAAAGCTAGTTAAGTGAAGTAGTATAACCTCGGTCATGTATCTATATATATAAAGTATTTTTCCCATTTTGTATCTATATATAATTGATCATAAATAAACAGAGTCGAAATATATCTTTGCGTGTACGCAATAGGAATCTCTTTATATAAATGATCTAAATAACAGAATCTAAATTATATCTTTGCGTGTTACGCAATAGGAACCTCTTATAGTAAATGATCATAAATAACAGGATCTAAATATATCTTTGCGTATCTTGTACGCAATAGGAATCTATTTAAAGTGCACATATATAATCATAATTATATGAATCATATACATAATGTATATAAAACAAATCAGGTAGCCTATACTGCAATACGTTACCTTTATCTTACCAAGATTGATGTTAGTATATTGATTAATGAATCGATATATAACATTTTAGCATAAAAATCAACGAATTAAATCAGCATTAAACATTAATAATTTTATCAATTCATATATGAATATTTTATCAGTTAAAATATGATTTTTAATCCCACCCCCATAAAAAAATTAATCTTCATCTATGCAAATTATCAGAGTTATATCTTTATTTTTTTTTTTTTTTTAGTTTTTTTTTTATTTTTTATTTATTTTTTTTATTTTTTTTATTATTTTATTTTTATATTTATATTTTATAGTTTTTTTATATTTTTTTTTTTTATTTTATATTTAGTATTTTCTAGCAAAGTATCTTAATGAGATGAACAGGAAAAAATGTTATCATTATATATCACGTGATCCACATTATGTACCAATATCAGTTTATATTTATTCTTGAATCAATGCATGTACACCATGAATTTTTTATTACTTATATATATATATATATATTCAACTAGTGTCTGTATTCCCAACCACTCCTATAAGTCAAATGCAAAGTCAACGTTTGAGTAATATACAGTATAGTTGGTTTTGGTAGCTGACCGAGCTGATGTAAGTGTTTACATAATAAAAATATGGAATGTTAGCCATATTATATAAAAGTCTAAAACTAAAGAGTCACCAGATTGCTTGCAGAATGTGATCAGACTAGAGACGCTAAAAGATGACGTTATACAATAAAGTAGGTAAGATAACATGCCGTCACCTGTAGTCATTCAATTGTTTATAAACAATAGTCCAAGCTCCCGCTTGAGACAACTAGCCTACGTGATCGTAGCGTGTCTCATTTTTGATTGTTTGTTTGTATGAAACTATTTCAGTTGTATGTATGTTCGTCATTATGTTCGAACTACTTCTGTTTCCTTCAAACTTGTAACAGAGATGGTAGACAGGAAGGAACAGAGTTAGCTATCCGTCAGTAGAAGACCTGTACCTCTTACATAAAGCTTTATCATGTAGAGGAATAGGATTAGCCATTCACCTTGGCAGAAAGCGATCAAGCTATCGTTATTAGAAGATGTACAATCATACCTGATTCTCACCATGTAAAACTTCAGAAAATATAATCTATTTTTATATTTCGTTTTCTACAAGAACCTCACCGACCATGAGTTTAAAACATCGTCGTAAGATAATACGACTCGTAAGTGAATACAAAACCCCAGGACACTCCATTGATAGAATGGAAGTGCAAATACAACGACTAGCTGTATAGATTATCGCCAGTCTAACTTACTCATAAGGGCGCCTTATCATACAAGGCAATAAGCCCTAATATATATATATATATATATATATATATTATATATTATATATATATATATATATATATACACCCAATCCTCTCTTCTAGGTACCTTCCCCGCCCCATTTTTTTCTAAAGAACATACGGCGAATCTCGAAAGCCTTAATATTTTCTTTTTTGCTAACGATTCTCGAAGCCATTAACATTAGCCACATTAATTTAAGAGCATGGTAAGGTTTTTCTACTCTGTTCCATTTAAAGCTAATGAATCCCGAACTAACACGATCGCAAACCGTGCATAAATTCTCCCGGGGAATTTTCTTTTTGCAGGAAAGCGATCGAGTGGCCCATTTAAAACCTAGCACGAAGACGCCACTCGGTCGACTTGGTGACCGGCGATGAAAAAACAATTGGCAACAGTTACTGGCGAGTCACGGAACGAGACGAAACTGGTTTCGGGAGGATCCCCCAACAGCCCCCGGCCCCTAATAAGGCCCCAGAGGGTTAGTAGGACACCCACCCCGTTTCCCGAGCCGAGATGTGCACTACTACTATAGTAGATTCACATCAACCGTGCATTTGATGTCTAGGCCAGTCACTTACGACGCTCCTAATTGGCTGTTGATAAGCCAATCACACGGCTGGAAACTCTGCTCAGTCTTCCTCGAGAGTTCACATGGGTAGAGTCTATGTTCCACCTTTCCTGAGGGATTTGTCTTTCAGGAGAGGTGGAACATACATCCTACCCATGTAAACTCTCTCGAGAGACAGATTTTCCTGCCCTGTGACTGGCTTATCAACAGCCAATCAGGAGCGTCGTAAAGGACTGGCCTAGACATCAAATGCACGGGTGATGTGAATCTATTATAGTATTACAAAAGCTTGTGGGAGGACTGAGGCCGACAAACTTTGGCTCAGAAATAGGCACCGCCTCGCTGGAAGAGACTGCGAGTCGATTGCACGATTGGAGATGTCGTACGTGTATTATTTCTTCATTGTTGTAAAAGAAACATATCTCCTTTTTTTTAGGCGAATATGAGAAATATAACTGAAAGAGATGAAAGTGATTCGCTATGTCTTTAGAATAACTTTCACCGCCGTGAAACTGATGAAATTTATAATACAGGGTGTACCATTACAGGTATTTACTGCTTGTAATGGTACTGGGACTTTATGGACACCCTGGACGAACCATACATCAGGACTGGTAGTTTTCAAGCTGATTTCATGCTTTGAACACAAGTTTTTTTCGCAGAACCTCAAAAGCTCTTGCTGCTCCTTGTTTTCTTCTTTACATATCTTTCCAATTTGCTCCCGCTGCTGTTACTACACTTCCAAGTAGACAAAAACTTCTCACTTGCTTGAGTTCCTGTCCTCTGATTGTAGTACCTCATTGTGCACCAATGTCATCCCTACCACACCATGATATTGCTCTTTCTTTGTCTGAGGTTCAAGCCAAAAATTCTGTGTCTCTGTCTCTATCCTCATTACCATATCTACCAGTACAAGCACGTATCAGAACCAATGCAACATCATCAGCAAAGTCCAAACCATAAAAAACTCACCACCAATACTAGCCCCTATGTTTTAATTTTCCATCACTTTCTCCTTATGTGGGTCAACACATACATTAAACAAGGTGGGTGACATAACACTTCCTGTCTTAGCCCATTCCAAAATGGAACCAGTCCTTGCTGCATCCAACGGTACACAGCTGCACACCACCTTGGTACCAGTTCTTAGTATCCTTATAACTTTCAGTTGGTTATTTTTATAACCATAGGTGTTCTGCCACTCTCAACGGTCTATCTTTCATACGAATCGGGTGCTTTCTCCAAGTCTAAAAAAGCACGCATATGGCTTTGCATCTCCCATCTCAGTCTCATTTATCTGTCTTAAGTGAAAATTTCATCCCACTGTTGACTTATCCACTTCTAAAAACCACACTGCCGTTCTCTAAGTTTCTCTTCTGCGATAGGTCTTATTCTGTTTAAAGTATTACTCTATGAAAATCTTCCCTGGGATGACAGTAAAACTTATGCCCTGATACTTAACACACTCCCTTTTCCTTTTTCTATGTTTCCTTATTTTTATTATTGATATCATAAGTGCCTTTTTTCCATCACTTGGTACCACCTCTGTTTTCCAAAAACTTTTTTATTTTGTTTGCTTTTAAAAAACAAAACTCTTAGGCCCTCATCCATCCTCGTCCTCCTGCTTCTTGCATCTCTGAGTTATCCGCACATTACAGCCGTTTTTTCATTTTTTAAGATTTTAAGCATCTTTACCTCTTCTGACTAATATCTTGTCTTGTACCTCCAGTGCCTCGTTTTTAAATCTGCAATGCACTCGTCCCTACCAGTAGCTCGTCCAACATTAGGAGTCTTTCAAAATACCGTACATTCATCCAACATGCCATCACTACCTCCAAACTTTATCTGGATAGTGTTCCCAAGAAATCTCACAGCTGCAAAAACATAGCCTGCTCTTACACGTTTCCATAGCTACTTCAACCTTCGGTAGACCCTTTCTTTCAAGTTGATCATGCTTTCATCTATCACTTAAAATTTCTCAGCATCTATTCTTCGTCTTTTTAGTTGTTTCTTTCTCTTGTCATGTTCAGGTCCATTTGAGCTTTCAACCTGTTGCTTCCCCTAAAACTTTTGCTTCACTCTGAACCAAGGTTTGCGTTGCTTCTGTTATAACAACAATCTGTTGCTACGTCCTTAGAATCTGAAACTAGGTATTGCCCAGGATTCCTCTGGATTCCATAATCCATATTTTCCATACCAATATGCGCAATTTGCCTACTACATTCCCGATATTATTGTTTAACTTCTTTCATTCTCAACTATTACACACTTATACTTCTCCTTTTTCTTGAATTTGGCCTCTAACTTTATTCTAATCTTGGATATTAAAGTTTTGTGGTCGAGAGAAACAAGGCAGCCCCTAAAAGTTTCTGGTGTCGAATATAGACTTCTCCGTTCTGATGTACAATCACATAATCTATCAAATTTTGTACCAATCCATTTGGCAACACCCTAATAGTTTTGTGTTCAATTCATGGTTAAAATATGTGTTTGTTATAGATAACCCAGATGCACCCACATAGCTCTAAGAGTTCTATCTCCCATTATCATTTCTAAGGCCGTACATACTCTCTTCCTACTTTAGCGTAAAAATCCCCCATCAGCAACAACATATACATGTCTTTAACCTCTTATAACTCCAGTTAGCTTTTTCATAAAATTCATCCTTCTCTTACTCTCCACTCTCTTCAGCAGGGGCATACTCCACATCGTTTCTATAACTGTTGATGGTTGTATATTTAACTCGCAACCTGCAAGTGACCATTCTCTCATCAATAAATTCTTAATGCTCCAAACATATTTTTCAGTTTCTTAATCAAAGCTATTGCTACACCTCTCTCATGTCCCCCTGGTCTTTACCAGAATAGAATGAACAACAACATATTTATATTCTACTTTTTCCACATCCAAAGCCAAACTAGTTTCAATCAATCACAAATTCCACAGTTGTAAGTATCTTCTTGATTTCCTGTGCCACTAAACTTGATCTTCCTGTCACATACATTGTCTCGCATTTAGCATCCAATTCGACAAACTTTCTTTGTGTTGAAGGGTGCCGGGGACTCCCTTCTGGTGAGGCACCCTCTGTGGCCATCTTCACACAAACCTCCTCCACCAAGTCTTGGGGGTTTGGGGGGAAAGCATCATATGAGCCAGTTCAAAGTAAGGACTAAGCGAACGGTAATGACCACCCTGGCTCGGGTCTCATTAGTGCCTCAGGACCATAGTTGAAAGCTCACATCTCCCAATGTTCGCAACCCCAACTGTATCAGTTTCTGTCGTTAGGGTATCTTTTATGATGCAGGTTACGAGCCCAACCCAACCCTCCCCATTCATCTGGACTTGGGGACCGGCATGGCAATAAATAGCCATGGCTGAAGTTATATTTATATATATGTAAATAATAAATATATTACTTTATAAGCATATTACTATGTATATATATATCTATATTTTGTAATATATATTAATATATATATATTATATATATATTATATAGTATATATCTATATATTCTATAATAATATATACACATACTATATATTATATATATATATATATATTATATTATATATATATATATCTATATATATATATATATATATTATTTTAATTACATATATATGATATATAGATATTATATACATACATAGTCAATGTATATTAATAATAATATAAATATAATATATATAATAATAGTATATATAGATATAGATATAGATTGAGATTAGAGCTAATATATATAATATTAGAGATATATATCTATAGATATATATTATAGTACATATATATATTATATATATTGGAGTATAGATATAGATATGAGTCTATATATATATATATATTATATAGATATAATATATATATATATATAATATAATATATTTATATTCTATATCTTAGATATATATATATATATATATATATTATATATATATATATATATAGTTATATAATAGATATATATATATGTCTATATATATAATATATACATATATATATATATAGATCAGATATATTATATAGATTATATAGATATATCTATATATATAGATATAATTGCTATATATATCTATATCATAATATACAAATGTTTATATATATATTATAGATATATATATATTATCTATAGATATATATATATATATAGATTATATATATATATTATATCCAAAAGAGGTCGAGGCTAGTCCCGATTCTGTTTAGCAGGTAAAAGGCAAAAACAGCTCCAATAATGAGTTGATTTATTGTTGCCAACGTTCAAGACTTATGGTCTCATTTCAAGCTATTAAAAACCAAGGCTTTTTTACATAAATGTTGTGGTTCAGTAATAATAATGTCAAGAGTTAATAATCAAATTTCTCTGAAGATCTTCCAGGTGATATATGAAATCCATGCAAATAAGTGTGATACAAGTCTATTACGAACAAACTGGTAAATCTCTTTCAAAACGTCTCAAAACAGAATCGTATTTGTGAGAACGGGCAATATCGAATGCATTATTCGTACATATGAATGATTAGACCATCCTATTAACTGGATGTCAAGCAAGAGCCTTAATCCAGGTAAGACACAGTTAAAAGGAATATCATTGAATCTTTGTTCTCAAGTCAAATAATAGAATGTTCTAAATTTAAAGCTTGGTTATTAAACTTGATGCTTTCATAATGAAAAAAGTTGTAGATAAATATAAGCAAACAAAATTAATATAGTCAGTTTTTAAATGTTGGACTGTAAAAGAAAACTTTGTAGTTTCGGTTAGGGTCAATTGTTTAGGTTTGTTGACCGTGTGATATCAGATTAATCCTGGATTATCTCTTTTAATTTTTAACCTTTTGACAATGACCATCTGGTATTCTTGATCTTGTGTTGTACCTGAAACTTTCCCTCCAATTGGACCTCATTAAATCCTTGACAAGTACCTGAGTAAAGACAAAAGAGCTGATTTCTACATCATTTTCCTGGAGAATTCGCTATTATGATAAGTTCATGTGATCTACTGTGATTTTTTTAAGCATATATAGATAGATATATATTCATATATATATCTATAGAATAGAATATTATATATATATTATATATATATTATTACATTAATATATATATATATATATATATATATATATATATATATAGTAATAAGATATAAATATATATATATATATATATATTCTATATATAATATTATATATAGGTATATATATATATATAATATATTATATATCTATATATATATATTATATTATAGATATATAATAATCAGATATAACTATTATAGAGATATTTTTTTATTAATATAATATTATATATAGATATTAATATGCATATATTACTATCTATGATATATATATATATATATATATAATATATATATATATAGTAGATATATATATAGATATATATATATATATATATATACATATATATATAACATCTTATATATAATAATATATAGTACTATATCTATACTATATATATATTATATATATATATACTATATCTCTAGATATATACTAATATATATATATATATATTATATATATAATATATTTATATATATATATATATCTATAGATATTATCTGTATATATATATATATATATATATTATATATATAATAGATATATATATATATATATAACATATATATATACACTATATACTAGATATAGATATATATCTATATATAATATATATATTATATATATATATAGATATATATATATATAATATATATCTAAATATATATATAATATATACTATATATATATTATATATAATACTAATATATATATATATATATATGTAAGGCCTACGGTTATAATTAAGATATATTGCCAATATGTCGTTGTGACCTTTTGGAATGTGGGAACGAACAGAGCCGAATGCAATGACCAGAGAAAAGCTGATAAAACGATTTCGTGGTGGCGTGATATGAAAACTGCATAGTTAGACGAAGTCAATGTTTCACGAGTTCATGGGCTTTTCAAAGGCCTTTGGGCAAACTAGTTGTAGCCCGTTATATGAGGCGGTTAACCAAGTGTGCATTCGTATGTGCGTGTGCGCCTCTTCTATTTTAACTGTATCCCTAGCCAAGTCTATGGAGGACTGGATATAGGGACACTGTCAGAGAAAGGCAAGTAGACGGGGGAAGCTCTGAAAAGTTGTATTTATATTAGTGAGTGAAATATTCCGGCCTGCATGGTGAGTCTGAGCTATTTTAGCCAAAAGGGGTGGCTTGTTGTTTGTTGACATTCATAAGAATATCTAATCTTTGGACTTTGTTGTTAAATTATGGTACTACGAGTGTTTTCGTTGTCTTTTGAAACAGACGATTCTAGCAATGAACTATGGGTTCTGGCAAGGGGCAGACCGAGAGAGTCCCAGATGGGAGAATAGACAATTGCGTTGTGCAATTACTTTTTAGACATTTTAATGTTGGGGTCAGGAAGACGTTGGATTCATTATCTTTTGTTGTTAAATAAATGTATTTTTGTAATGCAACTATCTCATTTGATTACCTGTCTAGAATGGAGAGGGGAAAGAAGTAGAGAGAGAGAGAGAGAGAGGAGAGAGAGAGAGAGAGAGAGGTATCGCTTAGAGAGAGTAGAGAGCGGTTCGCTTGGAAGAGCAGAGATGAGAGAGATTATGTTTGGTATGCCTGACGCCTTGGGAGTTACACGTTTACCAATTGTAAATAACGAGATAATATCTCAGAACAGATGTGGTGGTTTTTGAGGGTTTCCAGATGTGGTGGCCGCGGGTAAAAAGCGGTATAAAGGTTGTTTTTATGCTAGGTATGCTAATGAAGAGATAGGTGACCAGTTAAAAAAAATAGAGGGGTTACGGCTTAGCGTAGTTTTCGAAACGACAAAGAACTTTGGGGATTGGGAAAATTATTAAATTGTTGATTTTAGTTGCTAAGGGAAAGGGGTAGAGAAAATGTTCATCCGTGGGATGTTGTGCTGAGGAACGAAAACTGTATTAGGAGTCATCAAAAATTTTGCCAGCTACGAGACCCTCCAAGGCTGGTGAATGAATCAGTCGGCTTGTGTGAGAAAGATATCGAGTGCTTTCTCGCTGCTGCGGTTTGCCGAGTGCGTGTGCCGATGAGATTCTCGGTTTCATAAGGCGCAGAATCCGGGGGTTTCCTCTCATTGCTACGTCCTTAGAATCTGAATTTAGTATGCCCCCCCCAGGATTCCTCTGGAGCCCATCATAATTTTCCATTACCAAGTAAATGCCGCCAATTTGACTTTACTACCTTCCCTCATACTGTTGTTTAACTCTTTCATTTCTCAACTATTCTCCCTAACTTTATAACTTCCTCCTTTTCTTGATTGGCCTCTACTTTCTTCTGAAATCTGGAGATTACAGTTGTGGTCAGAAGGAATCAAGGCAGCCCCTAAAAGTTTCGTATCCTAATATAGACTTCTTCCATTTCTGATTTACACTCACATAATCTATCAAATTTAGTACCATCCATTTTGGCAACACCATATAGTTTTGTGTTCTAATTCATGTTGAAATAGTGTTTTGTTAAGAAAACCCAGAATGCAACACATAAGCTCTAAGAGTCTTCCCCATTATCATTTTCTAAGCCGTCATTACTCTCTACCGACTTTAGCGTTAAAATCCCCCATAAGCAACAACATTATGTCTTCTTAACCCTCTCTATAAACTCCACTTAGCTTTTAATAAAAATTCATCCTTCTCTTCTTCTCCACTCTTTCCGAGGGGGCATACACACCGTTTCTATAACGGTGATGTGTGTATTATTTACCTCGCAAACTGCCAAGTGGACCATTTCTTCTCATCAATACATTCTAATGACTCCAACCTCTTTTTCAGTTCTTACTTCAAAGCTATTGCTACCACCTCTCTCATTGTTCTCCCTGGTCTTTACCCAGAATAGATGAACAACACATATTCTATTTTACTTTTCCACATCCAAGCCAAACTAGGTTTCACTCAATCAGCAATTTCCAAGTTGTAGTATCTCTTGATTTCCTGTGACCACTAAACTGGACTTCCTGTCCATATACATTGTTCTCGCATTTAGACAATCCAATTCGACAACTTCTTTTGTGTTGAAGGTGGCCGACTCCCCTCTGGTGAGGCACCTCTGTGGCTATCTTCCACCAACTTCCTCCCACCAATGTCTTGGGGGTTTGGGGGGAAAAGCATCATATGAAGCCAGTTAAATGTAAGGACCAGCAAGTCATGACACCCTGGCTCGTGCCTCATTAGTATCTCAGGACCATAGTGAAGCTCACATCTCCCATGTTGCAACCCCAACTGTATCAGTTTCTGTCGTAGGTATCTTTTATGATGCAGGTTACGAGCCCACACCCAACCCTCCCCATTATCTGGGCTTGGGACCGGCATGGCAATAAATAGCCAATGGCTGAGTTATAATATATATATGCAAATAATAAAATATATTACATTTATAAGCATATATATATTATATATATATATATATATATATAATATATGTATATATATATAGGCTTTATATGCATATATATGTAATATATGATTACTTATTATACATTACATATGTAAATGTAATAATAATATATGAATATATATATAATATATATATATATATATTATCTATATAATAATTATAATTATATATAATATATATATATATATACTATAGATATTGATATAATATCAGATATAGATATAGATATATATATAATAATATATATATATATATATATATATATATAGATATCTAGATCTATATCTATAATCTATATCTAAGCTATATATATATATATATATATATATATATATATAGATAGATATATATATCTATATATATATATATTACAAATATATATATATAATATGTATTATATAGAAGATATATATATACTATATATAATATATATATGTTATATATTAGATATTAATATAGTATTATATATATATATATATATTATATATATATATATATGTATATACTATATATATAGATATATATATATATATATATATATAATATATATATATAGATAGATAGATAGATAGATATATATATAAGTATATATATATATATCTATATAAATCGATATATATAGATATCATTCTATATATATCTCTATACATATATATATATATATATATATATATATATATATATATATATATATATATATATATATATATATAAAATATATCAAATAAGAGGTCGAGGCTAGTCCCTATCATGTAGTAGGTGAAAAGGCAAAACAGCTCAATACATGAGTTGCTTTATTGTTGCCAACGTTTCAAGACTATGGTCTCATTTTCAAGGCTGTAAAAAACAAAAATACATAAATTACAAACTTGTCCAGCAAGATTAACATAAATTTTTACATACGAATAAGCACGATAAAAAAAATAAATATACGTATATAGAAATTTTAAATAAAAATCAAATAACTAAAAACACACAATGTATTAAACACTAAGTAAAAATTGTTAAAAAAAAATTTAAAATATATAAAACAAACCTTACAACCCGAGGTTCGGTTGCTGAAAGGCCTGCCAGAGCGAGAAGGAGTCTAGATAACCAAGGAAAGAAGATAAGAGTGGGCGGTCTAAGCAATGTATAATGGAACTGCTGTAGTGTTGTTATTCAATGTTGGAACGAGGTGCTTAATGGCCAAGGATTCGAGTATAGGGAGTTCGTTTTCATTAGGGCTGGAAAAAATTATCTTAAAATCATCGTGGTTGATTCTGCATTTGCATGTTTGTGCATGGTTTCTTATATTTGAAAGCTCTGGACTATAAAGCTTCATCCCTGTGCGGTAACTAATGCCTATGTGTGAGTCACATCGTACTTTGAGCGGTCGGCGAGTGCTTCCAACGTAAGTCTGTTCGTTGCACGAACAGCAAGTATACAAGTAAACTAGGCCAGACCGCATCAAAGTAGGCAAGTTTTCTTTGTGTCGAAAGAATCCGCCTATGGTTTTTGGATTCCTTATGATGAATATCACATCAACTGCTGGAAAATGTTTGTTCAATATCTTCCTCAAATGCGGTAAAAATGAGGTATCATAAGTGTATGGAAAGCTAACATAATATTTTAATTTAGAAGCTAGATGTACTGGAACTGGGGGCTGGGAGATTTTCTGTAGGGCCTTTCTGACATAACTAGAGAACAGGGCAGTTAGGTAACAATTGGTCCTAAAGAATTCCTGCAAAAAATTAATTTCATTATGAAACAAGCTCCAGTTTGAAGTCAAGGCTATAGCTCTGTGAATTAGGGTTGATAATGAATTAAGATTAAAATTAAGAGAACAGGAACTATAAAAATTTTGCCCCAAACCTGTAAATGTGTCCTTACGAAAAATTCCCGTCCGGAAACCATCATTCTCTCGTATGACCAAGGTATCGAGAAAATGCAATCTATTATTATTCTCTTTCTCAAATGTAGATTTTATATTAGTGTGTGATGCGTTTGACCTTGAATCGCTTTTTACAAATGTTCCCGTTGATGAAACCATTGACTTTATACTAAAAACCATTTTTGTGAATGACGATGATGTTTTCCAAGGTTTTAGCAAAGTCGACTTTAAGAAGCTTTTAGAATTGGCTGTGCGGGACACAGCCTTCGTTTTTAACAATGAAGTTTACGTTCAGGTAGACGGCGCCGGCATGGGCAACCCATTGAGCTGCACCTTTGCAGATATCTTTATGTTCAAGTTTGAACAGCAACTACTGGACAATTGTCTTGCCTCTTTTAAACCGCTATTTTACCGTAGATATGTGGACGACACATTCCTACTTTTTAGGAACCATCATCATTGCGACCTTTTCTTGGAATTTGCGTTTTGGAATTTGCAAACGCATCACACACTAATATAAAATTCACATTTGAGAAAGAGAATAATAATAGGTTGCATTTTCTCGATACCTTGGTCATACGAGAGAATGATGGTTTCAGGACGGGAATTTTTCGTAAGGCCACGTTTACAGGTTTATGGCAAAATTTTTATAGTTCTTGTTCTCTTAATTTTAAGCTTAATTCATTATCAACCCTAATTCACAGAGCTGTAGCCTTGACTTCAAACTGGAGCTTGTTTCATAATGAAATTAATTTCTTGCAGGAATTCTTTAGGACCAATTGTTACCCAACTGCCCTGTTCTCTAGTTATGTCAGAAAGGCCCTACAGAAAATCTCCCAGCCCCCAGTTCCAGTACATCTAGCTTCTAAATTAAAATATTATGTTAGCTTTCCATACACTTATGATACCTCATTTATACCGCATTTGAGGAAGATAATGAGCAAACATTTCCCAGCAGTTGATGTGAAATTCATAATAAGGAATCCAAAAACCATAGGCGGATTCTTTCGACACAAAGAAAAATTGCCTACTTTGATGCGGTCTGGCCTAGTTTACTTGTATACTTGCGTGCAACGAACAGATTTACTTTGGAAGCACTCGCCGACTGCTCAAAGTACGATGTGACTCACACATAGGCATTAGTTACCGCACAGGGATGAAGCTTTATAGTCCAGAGATTTCAAATATAAGAAACCATGCACAAACATGCAAATGCAGAATCAACTTCGATGATTTTTAGATAATTTTATCCAGCCCTAATGAAAACCAACTCCCTATACTCGAATCCTTGGCCATTAAGCACCTTGTTCCAACACTACAACAGTTCCATTATACATTGCTTAGACCGCCCACTTTTACCTTCTTTCCTTGGTTATCTCGACTCCTTCTCACTCTGGCAGGCCTTTCAGCAACCGAACCTCGGGTTTTAAGGTTTGTTTTATATATTTTAAATTTTTTTAACAATTTTTACTTAGTGTTTATATACACTGTGTGTTTTTAGTTATTTGAATTTTATTTAAAATTTCTATATACGTATATTTATTTTTTTTATCGTGCTTATTCGTATGTAAAAATTTATGTTAATCTTGCTGGACAAGTTTGTAATTTATGTATTTTTGTTTTTTATAGCCTTGAAAATGAGACCATAGTCTTGAAACGTTGGCAACAATAAAGCAACCCATGCATTGAGCTGTTTTGCCTTTTCCACCTGCTATATATGTATATGTATATATATATATATATATATATATATATATATATATATATATATTATATATATATATATATATGTATATATATATATATATATATATATATATATATATATATATATATATATATACATATATATATATACAAGCAGGAAAATGATAGTCAGAAATCCAAGCGCTTTCGTCTTTACTCAGACATTGTCAAGGAGTTAATGAGGTACAATTGGAGAAAAAGGTCTCAGGTACAATACAAGATCAAGAATACCAGATGGTTGATTGTCAAAAGGGTAAAAAGAGATAATCCAGGATTATCGGATATCACACGGTCACAAACCTAAACAGATTGACCCTAACAGGAGATAAGGGATTACCCATAGCCATGCCAAACTTTTGTACAAAAAATTCCCCATTAAAACAAAATTTACTATCTTTGATACATAACCTTATAAGACTAATGAGGTTTGCCACACTTAAGGGAATGTCATGACGTTCTAATTCCTCCTCAAAATATTAGTCTCATAAGGTTATGTATCAAAGATAGTAAATTTTGTTTTAATGGGGAATTTTTTGTACAAAAGTTTGGCTATGGCTATGGTAATAACCCTTATCTACTGTCCTTAGCAATATTTACATGGAATTTTTTGAGACAAACTCTTACCAAGAATTTTGCCCCAAAAAGTTATTTGGTTTAGATATGTGAATGATATCTTCTGTATTTGGCCAGTTCACATAAATCTCCAGGAATTCCCTAATAATCTCAATAATTTAGTCCCTTCTATAAAATTTACCGTAGAGGAAGAAAGAAATTGTGATTTGAATTTTCTTGATGTAACTGTCCATAGAAATGATAGAAATTTCACCTTTTCAGTCTTTCGAAAATCAACTAACATTGCCTCTTTTGTTCATTACTACTCCAATCACCATCAAAATGTTAAATTCTCTGTTTTTTCTGGGATGTTTCTAAGGGCTTTACGTGTCTGTAGCCCGCAGTTTATTGACGCTGAAATTAAAACTATTTATGATATTGCAATGAAACTTAAATACCCAAGAACTTTTGTAGATGTGGCATGGAAAAGAGCTAGAAAAACATTTTATTCAACTAATAACAAACTTGAATTTAGTAAGAATAACATTCTAAAATTACCCTATGATGAAAGGTTTTTAGATATTTCTAGAAGTTTAAAGCTTTTTAACATAAATGTTGTTTTCAGTAATATTAATGTCAAGAGTTTAATAATAAAAATTTTTCCTAAAGATCTTCCAGGCTGCATATATGAAATTCCTTGCAAAAAGAGTGATAAAGTCTATTACGGACAAACCGGTAAGTCTCTTTCACAACGTCTCAAACAGCATCAGTATTCTGTGAGAACTGGGCAAATATCGAAAGCATTATTCGTACATATGAGAGATTTAGACCATCCTATTAACTGGAGTCAAGCAAGAGCCTTAATCCCATGTAATGACGCAGTTAAAAGGAATAACATTGAATCTTGTTTCATCAAGTCAAATATAGAAAATGTTCTTCTAAATTTAAGTCTTGGTTTATTTAAACTTGATGCTTTCATAATTAAAAAAGTTGTAGATAAATATAAGCAAACAAAATCAATATATTCAGTTTTTACATGTTTTGGACTGTAAAGAAACTTTGTAATTTCGGTTATGGTCAATCTGTTTAGGTTTGTGACCGTGTGATATCCGATAATCCTGGATTATCTCTTGTAATTTTTACCCTTTTGACAATTAACCATCTGGTATTCTTGATCTTGTGTTGTACCTGAGACCTTTCTCTCCAATTGTACCTCATTAACTCCTTGACAATGTCTGAGTAAAGACGAAAGCGCTTGGATTTCTGACTATCATTTTCCTGTAGAATTCACTTATTTATGAAGTCACGTGCATCTACTGTGATTTTTTAAGCATATATTTATACATATATATATACATATATATATATAGATATATATATATATATATATATATATATATATATATATATATATATATATATATATATTCAGTTGTATTCCACATAGGAAAATGAAAAAAGGTATATCTCAGAAAATGCCCAACAGTTTCGTCCTCCAATGGACCTCTTCTGGAGCGTTTATTAAGGAAGAGATAAAGTTTACAGTGCATGCGGCCAAGAAAGGCCTAAAATGTGTTTTTAAACATACAGTACCAAAACTAGCAGTTTGAGCTACAAACTATTCAGCAGTAAAATAACAATAAAAACAAGAATAGCAGTTGAGTAAATGAAAAATACCAAAATATCTAACGAGGTAATACAATCCATTTGAAACAGCATAACATACAGTACATATTAACAAGCCTATACTATATGATAGTTAATGGATAAACATTATCCAATTTGTACTGACGTTTTCATGACATGTAAGATAAAAGGATCTAATTTATACAAACCAGGTGATAAATTAAACATTTTTTCCTTTGCTGTGAACAATGCAAGCTGTCTCTATCAAATTTCTTTCAATAAAACCTGTGCTCTTAAACAAAACTCTTTGACCCGAGCCAGTCAATCGGTGCATTACTAAAACTACTATGAACACATAAAGCATTGCGTCATTATTATTTGTTCGTATATTATATTTATGATTTAAATGCGTTTTCGAGTGTCTTCCCAGATTGTCCTATATAAAAACTACCGCACTTGCATGGGATCTTATATATGACTCCTTCATTGTTCTCCGGACTATTATGAATTAAAGTTTTTCCAATGGTGCTAGGATATGAAAAAGTTGTACAACTTTTTCATATCCTAGCACCATTGGAAAAACTTTAATTCATAATAGTCCGGAGAACAATGAAGGAGTCATATATAAGATCCCATGCAAGTGCGGTAGTTTTTATATAGGACATCTGGGAAGACACTCGAAAAACGCATTTTAAATCATAATATAATATACGAACAAATAATACGAGCAATGCTTTATGTGTTCATAGTAGTTTATGTAATGCACCGATT